>NC_088219.1:13454989-13493563 GCF_036934945.1 Oncorhynchus masou masou | reverse complement strand
GATCTAGTCTGTGGTACTGGTACGGCTTCACCCAACTGATATTATGTGTTATTTGTTTTTGTCTTTGATAGATGTTGTCCCACTCTTAATCTGTTGGGGGAGTTGGGGGGGGGGGCAGCTTTTGATTGGCAGTGTCAAATCCAGAGTCCAGGTTCACGCCATGTCAGGCTGGCTGGGTTTCTCAGAACGCTGCTCGGTATAATAAGGACAGAAGGTGACAACATCTTCCTCCACATTAGTTTTAATAATCTGATTCTACAGTTTATCCAAGGTCTTCTAAACTAGGTGCATTCTGTGAAACTCAAATGTAGTGTTAAATCAGTCAGAAGTTAACTGATTATCACCCAATAATTTCCTTTCATGTTGGCAGCTTTGTTTTCCAGATAACAGAAATGAATTAACTCATTATCTACAGAAGATTAGGATTGTCCCCACATGTAATGTGATATGGTTTAGCAGTAGAGCTATTTAGTTTGTGATAGCTTTGTCTGTCACAGCTTTCTAGTTTGAGCCCCTTTAGATTTCACATGTATGGGGTTTTATGTATGCATGATGTTCATGATGTGCTTGGTGTATTGCCTCTGTTCCAGGTGTCCCTGCTTTGTATTCTGGTCTAACCCCCACTTCCCCTCCAACAGAGCTCTATTCCTGGCTTATGAGTAGACTAAAGGAACCCTCCTCAACCACACATCTGCATCCTGAGTTAGTTTGTAGGGATGGGGTTTGTAAATTCAAATTCCCCAAAAATGCATTAACATGTACAAACCTCTAAAACTATATTGTTAATTTGTGTTAACCTCTGTTCTTGTTTTAACCATGTTTTCTATGTCTGGGGTGTATTCACGAAGAACCCACATGGAACCAAATGTAAGGAAACAGGGAGGGACCTACCGGAATTTGTCCATGTAACATTTGTCATAATGAGCGGCCCAAGGTGCAGCGTGCATAGAGTTCCGCATATTTTAATTCATCGACCGACCCGTGACGCTACTGGCGTGCAGCTATCTGTAGACCAGATCCCACAAAGCACAATGAGGAAATGGCTGCCTAAATATGATCCCCAATCAGAGACAACGATAAACGGCTGTCTCTGATTGGGAACCACACCAGGCCAACATAAACCATCAATCACCTAGATGACCCACCCTAGTCACTATCACGACCCAGCCAACAGAGAATAAACATCTCTCTATAGTCAGGGTGTGACAGTCCAATAGAAACACCTCTGTTTTTTTTCTTTTTCAAAATGTTTTCTGGTTTGGAGCAAACAGTTACCATTGCAAAACGTTTTGCAACATTTTGCTATGGTCTTCATCTAATGAATACACCCCTGGTCAATAGGTCTAATGTCTAGCCACTGAACGTAATGAGTCAGGACACAATCAAAGGACAAGATGCACTACAACAACTCTAACATTCCAGCCACTGGCCCGAGAGAAGCATTACACAATTTCACACAGGATCTGTTGTGTTGTCAACTAGTTAAAAAAAGATCCTTCTATTTACCGTATATGTGTAAATAAAAGCTTTAGGTTTTACATTATATAGCTACAGCACAGCTCAACACCGTTATATTTTGTGTTATGTTCATTATTTTTTCTACATTAAATGTGTGTTACACAAGTCAAGTGTTATCCCTCCTTTATCATGTCAGAAAGCAATGTTTTTAATGGACAACAATCAAATCAAATTGTACTTGTCACATGCGCCGAATACAACAGTGAAATGCTTACTTACAAGCCCTTAACCAACAATGCAGTCAAGAAATAGAGTTAAGAAAATATTTACTAAATAAACTAAAGTAACAAAATAAAATGACATAACAATAACAAGGCTATGGGGGTACCGGTACTGAATCAACGTGTGGGGGTACAGGTTAGTCGAGGTCATTTGTACATGTAGGTTGGGGCAAAGTGACTATGCATAGAAATGTGTTGCATTGAACATCTGAATCCAATCATAACCAGAAGTACAGTAAATGGATGTTAGGTAATGTGACCACTGTATTGAATTAGTTTTCTCTCTGTTTTTAAGTCAAACCCCTTTTCTCCCTTGTCAGCAGACAAACTGGTGGTCTGATATAGTCAACGTGAAGACATGGTGGTCATCATTTAACTCAGCGTATCCTAAATACACATACAGCAACTGTCCACCAAGTTTGAACTTTGGGACAGATTCAAAACCCTATTCTTGGATAGATCTAATACAATACTCTTCCACTGTAGTAAGAAAGCATTTTTGTTTCACTCAGTAAACAGGGTTTTGTTGATCATATGAATCTACTCAAGGTTTTCAATGTGAAGTTAAGCAAACAGGTTCCAGCAGAGGGAGCTCTCTCTCTCTGTCTCTCTCCTCTCTCTCTGTCTCTGTCTCTCTGTCTCCTCTCTCTCCTTCTCTCTCTCTCCTCTCTCTCTCTCTCCTCTCTGTCTCTGTCTCTGTCTCTCTCTGTCTCCTTCTCTCTCCTCTCTCTCTCTCTCTCTCTCCTCTCTCCCCTTCTCTCTCTCTCTCTCTATCTCTCTCTCTCACACTCTCTCTCACCTCTCGCTCTTTCTCTGTCTCTCTCTCTCCTTCTCTCTCTCTCTGCATACGTGCTTGCTTGCGGGGTGGGCGGTGGAAAGAGAGAGTGAGAGAGAGAGATGATTTGACAGGCTTACAATTCCTCCTGGTGAATTGGGGATGTAGATCAGAGGGAGATTCATTGGTCCATCCATTGTACAGCTCTCTCTCTTTCTCTGTCTCTCTCTCTGCTGTAGCTGCTATAGCTCACCTCTGAAAGCTATTTTGAATTTATTCAGTCAAAATGTCAAGGTGTAGTCACAATTAATGCACACCGACTTAACAGTAACAGTGGAATAACCAACTTCTACTCCTACTGTTACCCCTGTGATGCCACCTATCTCTGTTACCCCTGTGATGCCACCTATCTCTGTTACCCCTGTGATGCCACCTATCTCTGTTACCCCTGTGATGCCACCTATCTCTGTTACCCCTGTGATTACACATATCTCTGTTACCCCTGTGATGCCACCTATCTCTGTTACCCCTGTGATGCCACCTATCTATGTTACCCCTGTGATGCCACCTATCTCTGTTACCCCTGTGATGCCACCTATCTCTGTTACCCCTGTGATTACACATATCTCTGTTACCCCTGTGATGCCACCTATCTCTGTTACCCCTGTGATTACACATATCTCTGTTACCCCTGTGATGCCACCTATCTCTGTTACCCCTGTGATGCCACCTATCTCTGTTACCCCTGTGATTACACATATCCCTGTTATCCCTGTGATTACACATATCCCTGTTACTTTCTTTGCACCACAGATCTGGGTTATGCCCAAGGCTTTTTGTACTTACTGCATTAATAAAAGGTCCTCTTTAATCCAGGCCATAGAATGTTCCCACGTTATCTAATGGGTTGTCTTATCACCTCTGCTGTAAATGTCTCCTATGTTCTGATGCACAAACAGTTTTGGCCGTTCGGATTCTCCACCACAGAGCCATGGTGCAAATGTAATATTTTACCCGATAGAAATCGGAAAATGAATTTTTATTTATTTATTTATTTAACCTTTATTTAACCAGGTAGGCAAGTTGAGAACAAGTTCTCATTTACAATTGCGACCTGGCCAAGATAAAGCAAAGCAGTTTGACACATACAACGACACAGAGTTACACATGGAGTAAAACAAACATACAGTCAATAATACAGTATAAACAAGTCTATATACGATGTGAGAAAATGAGGTGAGATAAGGGAGGTAAAGGCAAAAAAAGGCCATGGTGGTAAAGTAAATACAATATAGCAAGTAAAACACTGGAATGGTAGATTTGCAATGGAAGAATGTGCAAAGTAGAAATAAAAATAATGGGGTGCAAAGGAGCAAAATAAAAAAATAAATTAAATACAGTAGGGAAAGAGGTAGTTGTTTGGGCTAAAATATAGGTGGGCTATGTACAGGTGCAGTAATCTGTGAGCTGTTCTGACAGTTGGTGCTTAAAGCTAGTGAGGGAGATAAGTGTTTCCAGTTTCAGTGCTTTTTGTAGTTCGTTCCAGTCATTGGCAGCAGAGAACTGGAAGGAGAGGCGGCCAAAGAAAGAATTGGTTTTGGGGGTGACTAGAGAGATATACCTGCTGGAGCGTGTGCTACAGGTGGGAGATGCTATGGTGACCAGCGAGCTGAGATAAGGGGGGACTTTACCTAGCAGGGTCTTGTAGATGACATGGAGCCAGTAGTATATGGGGCGTTATTTTATTATTTAATGTCTATTTGACAGGAATATGATAGGACTTCCTTGACTATGACAGAGATATTATGTTTTATGCTGGAAGGAAGGTTCATGAAAATAAGGCAGGTGATATTCTCTGCTCTCTCTGTATAGAAGCCATACTGTACACCTTGTCAGAATGTTAAGGTATGCTGGACCCATTTGCATGGACTAACTGTGAGGTTGTAAATCCCTTGAGGTCATTGTTTCCATTTTGTGATGAGAACAATCCAACGTAAAAATCTTTGTCTGTGACGCTCAAAAGTCACAGTGCGTTAAATATTCAGATTAATGACATAATCCATCATTGCAGCCAATTAAGATTTGAATTTGAGAGAGGAAACAGGTGGGGACAGAAAAAACACAATCTCACAATTGATTTGCTCAGAAGATAATTTGACTAGACTTTTTTTCACACTGTGTGCCTACAGAATTGTGTTTGTGATATGAAAACCATTTTACTGCAACACCAGCCAAAATGGGTCTCTCTCTCCCGATGGGAAGTGTGATACACATGCAGAGCATGCCGAAAGTATTCAGACCCCTTGACTTGTTCCACATTTTGTTACGTTACTGCCTTATTCTAAAATTGATGAAATTGTTATTTTTTTCCACACCAATCTACCCATAATGACAAAGCAAATATATGTTTTTAGATATTTTTGCAAATTTATAAAAAAAACTACAATTTTACATTTACCTAAGTATTCAGACCCTTTACTCAGAACTTTGTTGAAGCACCTTTGGCAGCGATTACAGCCTTCTTGGGTATAACGCTACAAGCTTGGCACACCTGTATTTGGGGAGTTTCTCCCTTTCTTCTCTGCAGATCCTCTCAAGCTTTGTCAGGTTGGATGGGGAGGGTTGCTGCACAGCTATTTGCAGGTCTCTTCAGAGATGTTCAAGTCCAGGTTCTGGCTGGACCACTCAAGTACATTCAGAGACTTGTCACAAAGCCACTCCTGCGTTGTCTTGGCTGTGTGCTCAGGGTCGTTGCCTCTTTATGTTCGTGATGGCTGTTTAACAGTCTGATGACCTTGAGATTGAAGCTGTTTTTCAGTCTCCCGGTCCCAGCTTTGATGCACCTGTACTGACCTCGCCTTCTGGATGATAGCGGGGTGAACAAGCAGTGGCTCGGGTGGTTGTTGTCCTTGATTATCTTTTTGGCCTTCCTGTGATATCGGGTGGTGTAGGTGTCCTGGAGGGCAGGTAGTTTGCCCCTGGTGATGCGTTGTGCAGACCGCACTGCCCTCTGGAGAGCCTTGCGGTTGAGGGCGGTGCAGTTGTCGTACCAGGTGGTGATACAACCCAACAGGAAATTCTCGATTGTCCATCTGTAAAAGTTTGTGAGGGTTTTAGGTGACAAGACAAATTTCTTAATCCTCCTGAGGTTGAAGAGGCCCTGTTGCACTTTCTTCACCAGGCTGGCTGTGTGGGTGGACCATTTCAGTTTGTCCGTGATGTGTACAGTCGTGGCCAAAAGTTTTGAGAATGACACAAATATTAATTTTCACAAAGTCTGCTGCCTCAGTTTGTATGATGGCAATTTGCATATACTCCAGAATGTTATGAAGAGGGATCAGATGAATTGCAATTAATTGCAAAGTCCCTCTTTGCCATGCAAATGAACTGAATCCCCAAAAAAACATTTCCACTGCATTTCAGCCCTGCCATAAAAGGACCAGCTGACATCATGTCAGTGATTTTCTCGTTAACACAGGTGTTAGTGTTGACGAGGACAAGGCTGGAGATCACTCTGTCATGCTGATTGAGTTCAAAAAACAGACTGGAGTGCGGTGCTTGTGATCATTGTTCTTCCTCTGTCAACCATGGTTCCCTGCAAGGAAACACGTGCCGTCATCATTGCTTTCTACAAAAAGAGCTTCACAGCCAAGGATATTGCTGCCAGTAAGATTGCACCTAAATCAACCATTTATCGGATCATCAAGAACTTCAAGGAGAGCGGTTCAATTGTTGTGAAGAAGGCTTCAGAGTGCCCAAGAAATTCCAGCAAGTACCGTCTCCTAAAGTTGATTCAGCTGTGGGAATGGGGCACCACCAGTACAGAGCTTGCTCAGGAATGGCAGCAGGTGTGAGTGCATCTGCATGCACAGTGAGGCGAAGACTTTTGGGGTATGGCCTGGTGTCAAGAAGGGCAACAAAGAAGCCACTTCTCTCCAGTAAAAACGCCAGGGACAGACTGATATTCTGCAAAAGGTACAGGGATTGGACAGCTGAGGACTGGGGTAAAGTCATTTTCTCAGATGAATCCCCTTTCCGAATGTTTGGGGCATCCGGAAAAAAAACTTGTCCGGAGAAGACAAGGTGAGCGTCCTGTGTCATGCCAACAGTAAAGCATCCTGAAACCATTCATGTGTGGGGTTGCTTCTCAGCCAATGGAGTGGGCTCACTCACAATTTTGCCTAAGAACACAGCCACGAATAAAGAATGGTACGAACACATCCTCTGAGAGCAACTTCTCCCAACCATCCAAGAACAGTTTGGTGACGAACAATGCCTTTTCCAGCATGATGGAGCACCTTGCCATAAGGCAAAAGTGATAACTAAGTGGCTCGGGGAACAAAACATCGATATTTTGGGTCCATGGCCAGGAAAATCCCTAGACCTTAATCCCATTGAGAACTTGTGGTCAATCCTCAAGAGGCGGGTGGACAAACAAAAAACAACAAATTCGGACAAACTCCAAGCATTGATTATGCAAGAATGGGCTGCCATCAGTCAGGATGTGTCCCAGAAGTTAATTGACAGCATGCCAGGGCGGATTGCAGAGGTCTTGAAAAAGAAGGGTCAACACTGCAAATATTGACTCTTTGCATCAACTTCATGTAATTGTCAATAAAAGCCTTTGACACTTATGAAATGCTTGTAATTATACTTCAGTATTCCATAGTAACATCTGACAAAAATATCTAAAGACACTGAAGCAGCAAACTTTGTGGAAATTAATATTTGTGTAATTCTCAAAACGTTTGGCCATGACTGTACGCCGAGGAACTTAAAACTTTCTACCTTCTCCACAACTGTCCCGTCGATGTGGATGGGGGGTGGGGGGTGCTTCGTGTGCTGTTTCCTGAAGTCCACCATCATCTCCTTTGTTTTGTTGATGTTGAGTGAGAGGTTATATTCCTGACACCACACACTGAGGGCCCTCACTTCCTCCCTGTAGGCCGTCTCTTCATTGTTGGTAATAAAGCCTACCACTGTAGTGTCGTCTGCAAACTTGATGATTGAGTTGGAGGCGTGCATGGTCACGCAGTCATGGGTGAACAGAGAGTACAGGAGAGGGCTGAGGACGCACTCTTGTGGGGCCCCAGTGTTTAGGATCAGTGGGGTGGAGATGTTGTTTCCTACCTTCACCACCTGGGTGCAGCCCGTCAGAAAGTCCAGGACTCAGTTGCATAGGACGGGGTAGAGACCCAGGGTTTCGAGCTTAGTGACGAGTTTGGAGGGTACTATGGTATTAAATGCTGAGCTGTAGTCAATGAACAGCATTCTTTCATAGGTATTCCTCTTGTCCAGATGGGATAGGGCAGTGTGCAGAGTGATGGCGATTGCATCGTCTGTGGACCTATTGGGGCGGTAAGCAAATTGGAGTAGGTCTAGGGTATCAGGTGGGGTGGAGGTGATATGCTCCTTGCCTAGTCTCTCAAAGCACTTCATGATGACAGAAGTGAGTGCAACAGGGCGATAGTCATTTAGTTCAGTTACCTTAGCGTTCTTGGAAACAGGAACAATGGTGTCCATTTTGAAGCACATGGGGACAACAGACTGGGATATGGATCGATTGAATATGTCCGTAAACACACCAGTCAGCTGGTCTGCGCTCTAAGGACACGGCTAGGGATGCCGTCTGGGCCGGCAGCCTTGCGAGGGTTAACACGTTGGCCACGGAGAAGGAGAGCCCACAGGCTTTGGTAGCGGTTCGCGTCAGTGGCACTGTATTGTCCTCAAAGCGAGCAAATAAGTTGTTTAATTTGTCTGGGAGCAAGACGTCGATGTCCGCGTCATGGCTGGTTTTCTTTTTGTAATCCATGATTGACTGTAGACCCTGCCACATACGTTCTGTGTTTGAACCACTGAATTGCGACTCTACTTTGTCTCTCTACTGAGGCTTTGCTTTTTTGATTGCCTTGCAGAGGGAATAGCTGCACTGTTTGTATTTGGTCATATTTCCAGTCGCCTTGCCATGATTAAAAGCGGTGTTTCGAGCGTTCACTTTTGCGCAAATAGTTCTTCCCGGCTGTATGTAATAACACTTGAGATTTCCTGGGCTAACAATGTAGGAAATAATACATAAAATAACAAATAACTGCATAGTTTCCTAAGGACCTGAAGTGAGGCGACCATCTATGTCAGCGCCATCTTACTTCTGAAATACTATAGTATTCACTGTAGTTTTTGCAGACTGTACTGTAGTATTTACAGTACACTACAACATCCTATAGTAAGTACTACACATGATCAAGGTATACTACAGTGCGTAGCATAGTATTCTACAGTAGACTTCAGTTTACTACAGAACTCTATAGTAGGTACTGTAGTATTTTAAAAAATATACTTATATATATTTATATATATTTTTTTATTCACAGTGTAAACATATCGTACATTTTCCCCCTTTTTGTTCCCCCTCGACCTGGATATGGTGAGTCAAGTCCGCCAAGGAGCTTTTACACCTGTCACATGTACCATCAACATTTGGGTATAATTTGAACAGTCTGGCCCTACTGAAATGGATACGGTGAAGTACCTTAAACTGTTTAAGGCTGAGCAGGGCACAAGAGGAGCTTCCATTTACACAATTCCAGACTTCATCAGAGATCTCTCCACCAAGTTCCTTTTCCAACTGATTTTATTAAGGTTATCAAGGGACATGGTTATCAAGGGACATGCTTATCTAAAGAATATGGCATGAGTCAATTTAGTTGAAAAGGTGTTTTCAAAAGGTCATGCAAAACCGATCCGGGTGATATAATTGGAAAGGTTGGGTTTTGAGTGCGAATAAACTGGCAGATTTGGAAATACCTTCATAAACTTGACTGGGGTAGATAAAGTTGAAGTACCAAGTTTACATACACCTTAGCCAAATACATTTAAACTCAGTTTTTCACAATACCTGATATTTAATCCTAGTAAAAATTCCCTGTATTAGGTCAGTTAGGATCACCACTTTATTTTAAGAAAGTAAAATGTCAGGATAATAGTTGAGAGATTGATTTATTTCAGCTTTTATTTATTTAATCACATTCCCAGTGGGTCAGAAGTTCACATACACTCAATTAGTATTTAGTAGCATTGCCGATAAATTGTTTAACTCGGGTAAAATGTTTTGGGTAGCCTTCCACAAGCTTCCCACAATAAGTTGGATGAATTTTGGCCCATTTTTCCTGACAGAGCTGGTGTAACTGAGTCAGGTTTGTAGGCCTCCTTGCTCGCGCACACTTTTTCTGTTCTGCCCACAAATTTTATATGGGATTGAGGTCAGGGCTTTGTAATGGCCCCTCCAATACCTTGACTTTGTTGTCCTTAAGCCATTTTGCCACAACTTTGGAAGTATGCTTGGTCATTGTCCATTTGGAAGACCCGTTTGCGACCAAGCTTAACATTCCGAATGATGTCTTGAGATGTTGCTTCAATATATCCACATCATTTTCCCTCATGATGCCATCTATTTTGTGAAGTGCACTAGGCCCTCCTTCAGCAAAGCACCCCCACAACATGATGCTGTCACCCCCGTGCTTCACGGTTGGGATGGTGTTCTTCGGCTTGCAAGCCTCCCCCTTTTCCATCCAAACATAACAATGGTCATTAATGCCAAACAGTTCTATTTTTGTTTCATCAGACCAGAGGACATTTCTCCAAAAAGTACAATCTTTGTCCCCATGTGCAGTTGCAAACCGTAGCCTGGCTTTTTTTATGGCAGTTTTGGAGCAGTGGCTCTTTCTTGCTGAGTGGCTTTTCAGGTTATGTCGATATAGGACTCGTTGTACTGTGGATATAGATAATTCTGTACCTGTTTCCTCCAGCATCTTCACAGGGTTCTTTGCTGTTCTGGGATTCATTTGCACTTTTTGCACCAAAGTATGTTCATCTCTAGGATACAGAACGCGTCTCCATCCTGAGTGGTGTGACAGCTGCATGGTCCCATGGTGTTTATACTTGCGTACTATTGTTTGTACAGATGAACGTGGTACCTTCAGGCGTTTGGAAATTGCTCCCAAGGATGAACCAGACTTGTGGCGGTCTACAATTGTTTTTCTGAGGTCTTGGCTGATTTCTTTTGATTTTCCTGTGATGTCAAGCAAAGAGGCACTGAGTTTGAAGGCCTTGAAATACATCCACAGGTACTCCTCCAATTGACTCAAATGTGGTCAATTAGCCTATCAGAAGCTTCTAAAGCCATGATATAATTTTCTGGAATTTTCCAAGCTGTTTAAAGGCACAGTCAACTGAGTGTATGTAAACTTCTGACCCACTGGAATTATGATACAGTGAATTATAAGTGAAATAATCAATTAACCAATTACTTGCAGAAAGTAGATGTCCAAACCGACTTGCCAAAACTATAGTTTGTTAACAAGACATTTGTGGATTGGTTGAAAAACACGTTTTAATGACTCCAACCTAAGTGTATGTAAACTTCTGACTTCAACTGTATATCAGCATGTCGGAGACAAATTTCACAGGGTTGACTCCAGTCTCAATTCCCTCCATGACGCCAACGATACAGATATTTTCCGTTTTTGTATAATTCTCCAACAAATCTACCTTGGAAAGTAGAGCTGTGTTGGCTGTTTTCATATGAGAGACAGCTGCCTCTAGCTCGGAAATTGTCAGGCTTTGTCAGCGGAGAAACCTTCTAGTGTAATGAAGTGTGGCCCATTCGTGTTGACTGTTTCTCGAAAAACGTCAATGGAAGTTTGGAGAGGTGCCAGCGAAGTACTGATCAATCAATCAAATGTATTTATAAAGCCCTTTTTACATCAGCCGATATCACAAAGTGCTGTACAGAAACCCAGCCTAAAACCCCAAACAGCAAGCAATGCAGGTGTAGAAGCACGTTGGCTAGGAAAAACTCCCTAGAAAGGCTGGAACCTAAAAAGAAACCTAGAGTGGAAACAGGCTCTGAGGGGTGGCCAGTCCTCTTCTGGCTGTGCCGGGTGGAAATTATAACAGAACATGGCCAAGATGTTCAAACGTTCATAGACGACCAGCAGGGTCAGATAATAATTACAGTGGTTGTAGAGGGTGCAACAGGTCAGGAGTAAATGTCAGTTGGCTTTTCATAGCTGATCATTCAGAGTTAGAGACAGCAGGTGCGGTAGAGAGAGTCCAAAACAGCAGGTCCGGGACAAGGTAGCACGTCCGGTGAACAGGTCAGGGATCCATAGCCACAGGCAGAACAGTTGAAACTGGAGCAGCAGCATGACCAGGTGCACTGGGGACAGCAAGTAGTCATCAGGCCAGGCATGGTCCTAGGGCTCAGGTCATCTGAGAGAAGAGAGAGGGAGAAAGAGAGAGAGATAATTAGTGGGAGCATACTTAAATTCACACAGGACACCGGATGAGACAGGAGAAATACTCCAGATATAACAGACTGACCCTAAACCCACGACACATAAACTATTGCAGCATAAATACTGGAGGCTGAGACAGGAGGTGTCAGATGACACTGTGGCCCTGTCCGACAATAGCCAAATAGGTAGGATATAACCCTACCCACTTTGCCAAGGCACAGCCCCCACACCACTAGAGGGATATCTTCAACCACCAACCTACTACCCTGAGGCAAGGCCGAGTATAGCCCATGAAGATCTCCCGCACCGCACAAACCCGAGTGGGCCGCCAACCCGGACAGAAAGATCACGTCTGTGACTCAACCCACTTAAATGACGCACCCCTCCTAGGGACGGCATGGAAGAGCACCAGTAGCCAGTGACTCAGCCCCAGTAATAGGGTTAGAGGCAGAGAATCCGAGTGGAGAGAGGGGAACCGGTTAGGCAGAGACAGCAAGGGCGGTTCGTTGCTCCAGTGTCTTTCCATTCACCTTCACACCCCTGGGCCACACTACACTCAATCATAGGACCTACTGAAGAGATGAGTCTTCAATAAAGACTTAAAGGTTGAGACGGAATCTGTGTCTCTCACATGGAGAGGCAGACCATTCCATTAAAATGGAGCTCTATAGGAGAAAGCCCTGCCTCCAGCTGTTTGCTTAGAAATTCTAGGGACAGTGAGGAGGCCTGCGTCTTGTGATCATAGCATACGTGTAGGTATGTACGGCAGGACCAAATAGGAAATATTAGGTAATGCTTTAGGTAATAGGTAATGCTTTGTAGGTTAGCAGTAAAACCTTGAAATCAGCTGTAACCTTAACAGGAAGCCAGTGTAGAGAGGCTAGCACTGGAGTAATATGATCAAATGTTTTGGTTCTCGTCAAGATTCTAGCAGCCGTGTTTAGCACTAACTGAAGTTTATTTAGTGCTTTATCCGGGTAGCCGGAAAGTAGAGCATTGCAGTAGTCTAATCTAGAAGTGACAAAAGCATGGATTCATTTTTCTGCATCATTTTAAGACAGAAAGTTTCAGATTTTTTAAATGTTACGAAGATGGAAAAAAGCTGTCCTTGAAATAATTTTGATAAGTTCGTCAAAAGAGAGATCAGGTTCTAGAGTAACGCCGAGGTCCTTCACAGTTTTATTTGAGATGACTGTACAACCATCAAGATTAATTGTCAGATCCAACAGAAGATCTCTTTGTTTCTTGTGACCTAGAACTAGCATCTCTGTTTTGTCCGAGTTTAAATGTAAAACATTTGCTGCCATCCACTTCCTTATGTCTGAAACACAAGCTTCCAGTGAGGGCAATTTTGGATCTTCGCCATGTTTCATCGAAATGTACAGCTGTGCATCGTCCGCATAGCAGTGAAAGTTAACATTATGGAAAAGGAGGACTACAGGAAAAGGAGGACTACAGGAAAAGGAGGACCAAGCATGCTCCCATTCTCATCGATGGGGCTGTAGTGTAGCAGGTTGAGAGCTTCAAGTTCCTTGGTGTCCACATCACCAACAAACTAGAATGGTCCAAACACACCAAGACAGTCCTGAACAGGGCACGACAAAGCCTATTCCCCTTCAGGAAACTAAAAAGATTTGGCATGGGTCCTCAGATCCTCAAAACGTTCTCCAGCTGCACCATCAAGAGCTGATTGCATCACTGCCTGGTACAGCAATTGCTTGGGCGGTGTCAGAGGAAGGCCATAAAAAATTGTCAAAGACCCCAGCCACCCCGGTCATAGACTGTTTTCTCTACTACCGCATGGCAAGCGGCACAGGAGTGCCAAGTCTAGGACAAAAAGGCTTCTCAACAGTTTTTACCCCCAAGCCATAAGACTCCTGAACAGATATTCAAATACCTGGCTACCTGGACTATTTGCATTGTGTCCCACCACCCGCCAACCCCTCTTTTACGCTACTGCTACTCTATGTTTATCATATATGCATAGTCACTTTAACCATATCTACACATACAGTAATTGGTGCTGACGTGGATAACGATATCTCTATACACTCGCCAGTTTTAGCCTTAGCCAGCACCATCCTCAGATTAGCCTTAACGTCGGTAGCCCTGCCCCCTGGTAAACAGTGTATGATCGCTGGATGATTCGTTTTAAGTCTAATACTACGGGTAATGGAGTTGCCAAAGACTAGGGTTTTCAATTTGTCAGAGCTAATGGTGGGAGGCTTCAGCGTCTCAGACCCCGTAACGGGAAGGGGAGAGACCAGGGAGGACGCGGACTCTGACTCTTTGCTTAATAGGTAACGTAACGGCTGTCATGGGAAGAAGGATCGGACCAAAGCGCAGCGTGGTTAGTGTTCATATTTTTAATAAGAAACTGAACACTACAAAATACAAAAAAACAAAGTGACAACCGAAACAGTTCACAAAACACAAAGGAAAACAGGCTACCTAAATATGGTTCTCAATCAGGGACAACGATTGACAGCTGCCTCTGATTGAGAACCATACCAGGCCAAACACAGAAATAGAAAATCATAGAAAAACTAACATAGACAACCCACCCAACTCACGCCCTGACCATTCTAAAACAAAAGACAAAACAAAGGAACTAAGGTCAGAACGTGACAGGAAGAACTGGTTGAAAGTTTCTGTCGTCTGAATGAGTGACACCGGTTGAGTTCCTACAGCATTTCCTTCCAGAAGCCATGAGAAAATTGTCCGGCTGCAGGGACCGTGCGAGGGGATTCATACTACTATCTGTACTTACTGGTGGCACAGACGCTGTTTCATCCTTTCCTACACTGAAATTACCCTTACCTAACGATTGCGTCTGAAGCTGGGCTTGCAACACAGATTTCGTCTCCATAAGGCGATCATTCTCCTGTATTTTATGAGTATAGCGACTGCAATTAGAAGGCATAATGTTAATGTTACATCTTAGCTTTGGCTGGTGGAGGTTGTGTATAACCATGTCCAGATAAAGTGTCCGTAGTGAAAAAGTTGAATCAAAAAAGTTGAGCGAGGAGGAAAAATAAAAAATATAAAACGGTAATTAAAAAGTAAAAAACTTAAAGTTGGCAGGTAGCAAAGAAACGTTAGCAACAAACCGCACAGCAGCATGTTAACAAGTCTGGTGGCTCTGATGAGAGAAGCCATATCCTCTTTTAGGCTACTTCTCTGTTTAGCTAGCTCAACTACAGGCGTGGTCATAGACAAGGCCTCAGACTCTGCAGCAGTGCTGGCCACGGAAGACATTTTCGGTGTTTGAGTAGTTGGTTCGGCCTTCGACGATGTGTTGGTCATAGCAGTTCTCTTCGGGTTGGTCTTGCCCATAGTACCATAAAAAGTTATTCAAAGAATATAACCAACTGATACATTTAACCAAAAAACTATCAGTGACTTTAAAATAATAGTTTAATTGGGGACCTTTCTCAAACATGTCTTCTTACGTCACCCAACCGGAAGTCACCCAGTACTGTAGTATTCTATAGTAAACTGTAGTATTCTATAGTAAACTGTAGTATTCCATAGTAACCTGTAGTATTCCATAGTAACCTGTAGTATTCTATAGTAAACTGTAGTATTCTATAGTAAACTGTAGTATTCTATAGTAACCTGTAGTATTCTATAGTAAACTGTAGTATTCTATAGTAAACTGTAGTATTCTATAGTAACCTGTAGTATTCTATAGTAAACTGTAGTATTCTATAGTAAATTGTAGTATTCTATAGTAACCTGTAGTATTCCATAGTAAACTGTAGTATTCTATAGTAAACTGTAGTATTCTATAGTAAACTGTAGTATTCTATAGTAAACTGTAGTATTCTATATAACCTGTAGTATTCTATAGTAAACTGTAGTATTTTATAGTAAACTGTAGTATTCTATAGTAAACTGTAGTATTCTATAGTAACCTGTAGTATTCTATAGTAAACTGTAGTATTCTATAGTAAACTGTAGTATTCTATAGTAAACTGTAGTATTCTATAGTAACCTGTAGTATTCTATAGTAAACTGTAGTATTCTATAGTAAACTGTAGTATTCTATAGTAAACTGTAGTATTCTATAGTAAACTGTAGTATTTTTCACGGGGGGAGGGGGGAGGGGTCTGCAGTAGTTTCAGGTGTTTATTTTACGCCTGCTACATTAGGTTACCAGGGAGGTTACCAGGGAGGTTACCAGGACATGGGCGCAGGCATACCAAAACAAGGGATTAGAACCTGGCCTCAGTGATCAATCTTGTCCTCCTGTGTCTCACAGGGCCAGTGTCGTCCTGAGGGGACCATATTGAAACATGATCCCAGAAAGCCCTCGGTTGTTTCGGTAGTGTGTGTGCTGAGAGGCCATCAGAGTGAGACAGTGCTGCTGTCAGCTAGCTGCAGTGTGTAATGTCTCTATTGATCCACTGGCCTTCTGTCATTACCGTCCCAGATTTCCTGGGTATCCATCTGTACTCCTGGGGCCTGTTTGGTCAGTACACACAGGAGTGAAACCTGGGTAACCAGTACACATCACAGTTCAAATGACAATTTAAAAGACTTTGACTGTGACTTACAGTAAAATCAGAAACAGCACTACGGGTATTTCATGTTGTTGCCGGATCATTTAAATATACATATCATACATTTAGCCATTTGGCGTGTTGTGACCTACCTAGCAGGTTTATATTTCATATATGGTTACATCACCACGCTTACTTCCTGGATATACCACTCTCTGTTGTGAAATCGTTCATTGTGCATCGGTTTGGAATGGTTATCTAAAAGTATATCATTGCTCAGTCACACGTGGGCATATTACACAAACTTAATTTGTCCAACAGACTGTGCCATAATAGCTCACAATCAACATAGACATTTGTCCAACATAAGAAGATAATTGATCAAACAAATCTCCCTCCTGTAATCTTAACCTCTTAAAACCTGTGTATGTGCTCTGCTCTGCTCTTGGCCACAATCTGCTTAATTTTCCCAGATACACCAACCCCTCTAAACCAGTGTAGACTAGAGAGAGCGAGGGAGAGCTTCTGTGCACCCATGACAGCATATGCCAAATGTGTCAGTATGATCTCTTGTCCCCACCCTCTCAGAATTGAGCATCTCTCTCTCTCTCTCTCTTCTGTTTGTCGTCCCCTTTCTGTTTCGTGAACCAAATATTTCCTTTGGTTGGTTATTTAAATACCTTTATTCAGATGTTTTTCCTGACGATATATAGAGCCATGTCTTTTGCCTAATTTAAATAACAATCTAATAATCAAACCTGAATAACCAAGACCAAGCTACCCCCCCCCCTCCCCATCTCCCTTTGTTTACTGAGACAATTCTTTCCTGCCTCAGACAAATGAAGAGAAACATGGAAAGCCACATCATGCAGGATTTATTTCAGCAGGAATAAATTAGAGAACAGACCCATCGTATACATTATGGATGTCAAGACCCACAAGCCATCAAAGGAGCAGAGATGAGGAAACAGCAGTATGGGGAAGAGACTTTAGCCACAGTTCAGGCTGCATCTTGATGAATAACCCACATTGCCAATTTCTAATTACAGGATTTTCTAAATTCATCAAGTAATTAAATGAATCACTCTAAAGATTAGGTGCGGTTGACTGGATTGCAGACTAACCAGGGAGATTGTCTGAGCAGGATTTAGGCCATCATATCATCCCTATGTGATACAGATGTTCGATGATAATCGTTAACATGGGTAATCAATCAGGGGATTTGGATGGAGTCTTTCGAAGAACAAAAAAATAATTCCTTTTTGTTGAACAGAAGCAGTGTGGGACATCCTCAGACCTTTTCATCTTGTGAATACCTGCTGGCGCTACATTTGCATTCTTATTAAAGACCGGACATGTTTTTCAGAATGATATTGGTATGCCAGTGACACACTGCATCTAAGTTGGCCTGTTATTGTTTCTAGTAAATGGGCATAGTGAGTAGTTAGATACGTGTGTGTGTGTGTGTGTGTGTGAGCGTGCGTGCGTGCGTATCAGAGCATTTATTAGAGCGCCTCGTCTACTGTGTGTGTCGTCTGCAAAGAGTGTCGTCTGCTGTGTGTGTCGTCTGCTGTGTGTGTCGTCTGCTGTGTGTGTCATCTGCAAAGAGTGTCGTCTGCTGTGTGTGTCGTCTGCTGTGTGTGTCGTCTGCTGTGTGTGTCGTCTGCTGTGTGTGTCGTCTGCTGTGCCACAAGCCAGCCATTCCTGTATAGGTAATGTCATCTGACTGGGAAAACGAACACCACAGTGAATCAATGATCCCCTCACTCTCTGCTTTCCTGTCTTGCTTTCCATGAGGCTGAGCACATCGCTGGCACATATCCTCTCTCCTATTGTCATTTCAAAGGTTCTTCATTTATCCCCACAATGGGTCTGGATCACATATGGAGAGTCACCAGAATACATGGGGCTCCATTCAATTAACACAATTAGGGTAGCACAATTACAGTCCGGTTAGATGCAACACAAGGTAGCCTACATTACAGGTTCATGTATTGATTCTGCATGCAAATGGTGAACTGCAGAATTATAGACTAAACTCTGTAGGATTGGTGGCGACAGGCAGGAATGGGTAAAGCCGTGTAAAATCCCTTGATCCTTGATTAGCCTCGGATGACTAATTTCACCTGCAATTTAGGGAGCAGAGAGAGAAGAGCTGACATCAACAGCCCCTATACAAGCAGATACTGAAGATGAATGAGTGGGGGAGAGGAGGCTGGTGTAGGAGTGATAAGGAGGGGAGACGGATAGACGAGGAGGAGGGAGAGAGGGAGGGAGGGTTGAGAAAGACGAGCGTGAGAAAAGAGAGTGAGAAAGCAAAGCGCCAAAGAGGGGAGTCTGATGTAAGGACAGACAGAAAGACAGACAGCAGGAGGGGAGGAGCTGGCAGTTTTGACAGAGACCGAGAGGGGTTGGAGAAGGGCATCTGCCGCAGCTGCCGCTGTGACCACACTCCACTCGACACCATGACAACCGCGGCAAACGCACCGCGAGCCCCCGGCCCTGCCACTACACCAATCAGGGAGGAGTGAGCAGAGCACTGCAACCTGTGTGGGGTGAGACGAGCGCAGGATAACAGAACAGAGCTAGAACACCACAGACACCCCTTCTCACAGAGAGAGAGTAGATACCCAGCCATTTATCAGTCTCTTATCTGATGCTAGAGAAAACCTCCTGGATTATCAGTGGTGCTCTTGTTATTTTAACCCGCAGTGGGGAGGAGTATAGGGATGGAGATTCTGGGTAATCAGCCTTCCCTGTTCCCGATTCGAGTTCTCTGCTCCATGGTGGGAGCTGAGAGACGTCTCTTGGAGCCACAGCCACCGACCATGAGGATTGGATAAGAATCCCACCAATTCTAACAGGACCACCCAATCATCATAAAAAAATGATCTAGAAGTAATCAGAAAAGGGACAGACTGGTAGGGAAACACAAAGAAATAGAGAATGTAGAAAATCTGCATCAGGTAAGTTCCTCATTATCTTTTCAATCCATGTGTAAACATTGCATCTCCATAGTCAGACTAAGTATGATCCAGATTCCAGGGTGAATGATCGGACTAGTGTTTGTCTTTTCATTTCTGACACACTGGAAATGGTGGCTCAGTGTACATATTTAATCTGCAGGAGATCAATCAGCTGTGTTAAATTACTGCAGTGGGTTTCTTGGTAATCTTAAACAAATCTACTTTGAAACAAAAGTATACACCTACAATACATGGTTACGGGTTTATATAAATAAAGAAGACACCGGTATCATGTCAGATATGGAGTTGAAATGTATTCCATTTTGAGTTTGAACCCCAACATTACACTTTCTATACACAGAAGACTGAAATAAAACATAACCGTTTGACATAGAAACACCGGATATTCGGCTGTTAAAAAAGTATGTTTATAAATTATGAAATTATGAAAAATATTACTAACATTCCCCCCATGAGGCCACTAGGGGGTGATTTGGTCCTTCGACTGCAGGAAAGGGCTATCTAAATCCATCATTAATGCAGAAAAGAGGAAAATGGGCTGTCATTCTAGTTTAAATAGATTGTGTATCTCTGTGGAATTCATCAACCATGAGTTATTGATACATCCCTTATTATTGCTGAGATAAAAACACGGGGCGTCATCTACTGTAGTTTACCAGTAAACCTCTTGCCACAGACAATAATCCCACTCACTGTAAAAACACCACATTGTGTTGAGAGGGTTTTAAAGCATGTGTTTAGCCAGGCTTTGGCACTTTGTGCTTATTTTAACAGAGACATGGACACTCCTAAGAACTTCAACATGACTTGTCCTCGACCTTTTAAAAGGACTGAAACACAATTAAACAATTGGGCCTGCAAGTTAATACAAGGCCAATGATTCTTCCTCCGTATGATTTGTAAGATAGATACGAAAGGACAGACCTCTTCCTGACTGAGTCTGTAATACCTACATGTTTCAAGCAGACCAGCATAGTCCCTGTGCCCAAGGAAGCAAAGGTAACCTGCCTAAATGATTACCACCCCATAGCACTCACGTCGGAAGTGCTTTGAAAGGCTGGTCATGGCTCACATCAACAGCATCCTCCCAGATACCCTAGAATCAATCCAATTCGAATACCGCCCCAACAGATCCACAGATGACGCAACCTCAATCGCATTCCACACTGCCCTTTCCCACCTGGACAAAAGGAACACCTATGTGAGAATTCTGTTCATTGACTACAGCTCAGTGTTCAACACCATAGTGGCCACGAAGCTCATCACTAAGCTAAGGACCCAGGGACTAAACACCTCCATCTGCAACTGGATCCTGGAATTCCTGACTGGCCACCCCCAGGTGGTAAGGGTAGGCAACAGCACTTCTTCTATGCTGATTCTCAACACTGAGGCCCCTCAGGGGTGTGTGCTTAGTCCCCTCCTGTACTCCCTGTTCAAACACAACTCCAACACCCTCATTAAGTTTGCTGACGACACAACAGTAGTAGGCCTGATCACCAACAATGATGAGACTGTATGGAGGAGGTCAGAGACCTGGCAGTAAAACCCGATCGAACAACCTCTCCCTCAATGTGAGCAAGACAATGGAGCTGATCATGGACACAGGAAAAGGTGGGCCGAACAGATCCCCATTAACAGCAAGGGGGCTGTAGTGGAGCTGGTCAAGAGTTTCAAGTTCCTTGGTGTCCACATCACCAAAAATCTATCATGGTCCAAACACACCAAGACAGTCGTGAAGGGGGCACGATAACCACTTTTCCCCCTCAGGAGACTGAAAAGACTTGTCATGGGTCCCCAGATCCTCAAAAGGTTCTACAGCTGCACCATCGACAGCATCCTGAACGGTTGCATCACCGCCTGGTATGGCAACTGCTCGGCATCTGACCTTAAGGCGCTACAGAGGGTAGTGCATACGGCCCAGTACATCACTTGGGCCAAGCTTCCTGCAATCCAGGACCTATGTAATAGACGGTGTTCATTTGGTAAATATTTTCTCAACTCTTCTTGAACTGCACGGATGGTTAAGGGCTTGTAAGTAAGCATTTCACAGTAAGGTATACACTTGTTGTATTTGGAGCATGTGACAAATACATTTTAATTTGATTTGAAAGAACTCTCTTCCTCATTTCTAATCACATATTCAATCAAACTACTGTAAGAGGTGTGCTACTGTGTTCTTAGCAAATCTACAGCCCTAATCTAATCTAATCTCACCGCACACAGCACTAAACAAACAATCACACATAATTTCCTTCCTCTTAATCTCTTCTTCCTCCTCCACCTCCTGTCGTACAGTCATTAGACATATGTTCCAAGTTCTCAAAACAGATACAACCCACTGGGCACACACTGTTTGAATTAACATTGTTTACATGTCTTTAAAAAAAAATATATTACTTTGAAACAATGTGGAATAGACGTTGAATTGACGTCTGTGCTCAGTTATCCAAATTCAGCTTGAACGATAGCAATGTACCGCAATGCCAAATGAAACAAAATTAAGTAATTTACCAGGGCATTTTATGGATGATTCCATACACACACACACACAATCTTTGCAAATATATATATAAAAAAAGGAAATACCTTATCTACATAAGTATTCTGACCCTTTGCTATGAGACTCCCAATTGAGCTCAGACATCCTGTTTCCATTGATCATCCTTGAGATGTTTCTTCAACTTGATTGGAGTCCACCTGTGGTAAATTCAATTGATTGGACATGATTTGGAAAAGCACAAACACCTGTCTATATAAGGTACCACAGTTGACAGTGCATGTCAGAGCAAAAACCAAGCCATGAGGTCGAAGGAATAAGGAATTGTCCATCGAGCTCCAAGACAGGATTGTGTCGAGGCACAGATCTGGGGAAGGGTACCAAAACATTTCTGCAGCATTGAAGGTCCCCAAGAACACATTCTTAAAATGAAGATTTTTGGAACCACCAAGACTCTTCCTAGAGCTGCATGTCCGGCCAAACTGAGGAATCGGGGGAGAAGGGCCTTGGTCAGGGAGGTGACCAAGAACCCAGTGGTCACTCTGACAGAGCTCCAGAGTTCCACCTCTGGAGGAAACCTGGCACCATCCCTATGGTGAAGCATGGTGGTGACAGCATCATGGCGTGGGTATGTTTTCCAGCGGCAGGGTCTGGGAGTCCAGTTTTGAGGGAAAGATGAACGGAGCAAGGTACAGAGAGTTCCTTGATGAAAACCTGCTCCAGAGCATTCAGGACCTCAGACTGGGGTGAAGGTTCACCTTCCAACAGAACAACGACCCAAAGCACACAGCCAAGACAACGCAGGAGTGGCGTCGGGACAAGTCTCTGAATGTCCTTGAGTGGCCCTGCCAGAGCCCGGACTTGAACCCGATCGAACATCTCTGGAGAGACCTGAAAATAGCTCTGCAGCAATGCTCCTCATACCAACCTGACAGAGCTTGAGAGGATCTGCAGAGAAGAGTAGGAGAAACTCCCCAAATACAGGTGTGCCATTCTTGTAGGTTTATACCCAAGAAGTCTCAAGGCTCTAATCGCTGCCAGTGGTGCTTCAACAAAGAGTTAAGAGTCTGAATAATTATGTAAATGAAATATTTAAGTTTTTTATTTTTAATACAGTTGCAAAAAATTCTAAAACCTTGTTTTTGCTTTCTTATTATGGGGTATTGTGTGTAGATTGATGAGGAAAAATGTTTAAGGCTGTAACGTAACAACATGTGGTTAAAGTCAATGTGTTTGATTACTTTCCGAATACACTGTATATATATATATATATATATACATACACTACCAGTCAAAAGTTTTACAACACCTACTCATTCAAGGGTTCTTCTTTCTTTCTTTTTTTCCTACATTGTAGAATAAGAGTGAAGACATCAAAACTATGAAATAACATACAGGGGATCATGTAGTAACCCAAAAACTGTTAAACAAATCAAAAAAGATGTTATATTGGAGATTCCTATAAATAGCCACCCTTTGTATTGATGACAGCTTTGCACTCTGTGTGTTTTATACAGTGCATTTATTTGGAAGGTATTCAGACCCGTTTACTTTTTCCACATTTCCACATATATATATAGTATCTACATCTTGTTACGACGTTCTTCGTTTGTCGAAAGAGAGTCGGACCGAAATGCAGCGTGTTGGTTACTCATGTTTATTTAATTGAACAAACGACGATACATGAAATAACAAAAACAACAAACGGAACGTGGAAAACCTATACAGCCTGTCTGGTGAACACTAACACAGAGACAGGAACAATCACCCACGAAATACAAAGTGAAAACCAGGCTACCTAAATACGGTTCCCAATCAGAGACAACGAGAATCACCTGACTCTGATTGAGAACCACCTCAGGCAGCCAAACCTATGCAACACACACCCCTAATCAGCCACAATCCCAATAACTAAAAAACCCCACTAAGAAATACAACAAACAATAAACCCATGTCACACCCTGGCCTGACCAACTAATTAACAAAAACACAAAATACTAAGACCAAGGCGTGACACATCTATTACATGTCAGAAACCACATCACATAGATGTGCTGCATTGTCCAGATGGACGTTACATTTCCCCAAGGCAGCAGTCTCTCCATCCATCTGCGTGTCTCAGGTGTGCTTTGAAATCACACCTGTGGTTCCACACCTGAGACTATGTTTGAACCTACCCTCTAACTAAGCCATGTGTTAAAACCAATGATTACGCCATGTACTGTAGTTAGTTCCTTGCTGTGAATACAGTAGGTAGTGCAGGAGGAATCAAATGTTCAGGCTTCTTTAGTGCTTCTAAGAATCTTCCCTTTGTCATAATTAGGGTTGCAAAGCTTCCAGTAATTTACCAAAGTTACCGGAATCTTCAGTAATTTTGGTAATTAACAGAAAATCTATGGAAATCTATCATAACTTTGTTAGTTTATATTTGAATATTGTCCATGACTTTCTATTAGATAGACCGTATGGTTCAAGACAAAATAGCCAAATGAACTAAACAAGCATGTCATCAACAATGGCATTATTTTCAATTACCTCTGCAATTGACCTTTTTCCCAAATGCCACCAGTTTGATGCCGAAACATTAACATTTCATACTGAAACCGTCATATCCGTTACAAAAAAAACTAATGATTTCACATGAAATATGAAAACCTGTTTCTGGCGTCAAACTGTTTTTTTGTTTTCACGTGTGTAGTTTCATGTTATCACATGTTGCTTAACATGTTGTTACATTAACTTCACACAAGATCACGTGATCACATTAAAGAAAGTTTTTTTTAAACACTTTATGTGTTCACATTTGAAATTCAAGTGGTTTTTCCATAAGGGATTTAACACCAATGATATTCACTAATGGTGATGGGATACATTTAGAACTGCCCTGTATTTACAGTCAAATGGAACATCTGCATTTATCAACTGGAATGGGCTTTTAACCAATCAACATTCAGGATTAGACCCACCTGTTGTATACATTTAGAACAATGATTTAAAACTTTGTCATTCTATGTTTAATTTTAAAATCGTTTTATTTAATTATTTCACATATATGACATGTGATAAGGCCAGAGAGGGGGCCAGAGATAATTACCGACACCTTTGATAATCTGAAGTACCCAAAAGGGCCACTAGATATAGATCACATAAAATCCTTAAAAGATACTAACATTCTGGTTGTTTACTGGTAAACTTCCTCAAATTTCCAATAATACACCTTCCCTTTGCAACCCTAGTCATAATTCTCTGTCCGCGTTGGATACACCACACGAGTTCACTGTAATGTGGAAAACGAACCCAACAGTGGGTGATGAGTAAAGAAAGTCATGTTGAGAATAACTCATCTCTCTGAGGAGGAGTATTAGCATTGTTGTGATAATAATTAGAGTCATTGTTGAGCTTTGTGCCTAACCCAGTTGACGGGCTGTGAGAAACAATATCTCAGGGGTAGGAAGTGTGGACGAGTCACACACAGTTGAGCGGAAGATTTGCATTTCTCATGGTGCTTCTGGTGGATTCCTCCTCCTTCGCTCCTTCTCCCTCCCTCTTTCGTTCTCTCTGTCTCTCCTCTCTCTCTTTCTGTCACTCTACTCTCTCGCTTTCTCTCTCTCTCATCTCTCCTCTCCTTCTCTCTCTCTCTCTCTCTCTCTCTCTCTCGCTCTCTCTCTCTCTCTCTCTCTCTCTCTCTCTCTCTCTCTCTCTTTCCTCCTTCCCATCATGTCTGTGATGCAGTAAACAAGCATCTTGCCTCCTATTAGCATTTCCCTGGTGGATAAGTTCTCTGTGTCTGCTTCAGGGTTAAAAGCACGTTCAGCCTGCTGAATTGAATTGTGGTACTTCATCTGACACATATAGGACTCCCTTGAACCTGAACTGACACAATGCAATTTCTTAAATGCATGTTGTTTGGAGGTTTGTACAGTAGTACAGTCTTAATGCCACTAGGGACACAGTACCTCATTTTCTTCCAGATGTATAGTTCTCACCATAGTGATAGAGCCAGAAGTCTCACTCATCAAATGGCAGACCATCTATTGGCAAAATTGAACACATTTGAAGGCAGTACCATTCATTAGTTTTAATTAAACTGTTTTTAACATTCTTATTAACTCCCTCCACCTCTATACTGTACTGGAGCAGGGAGGATACTCCAGCCTCCCTACACCTCTATACTGTACTGGAGCAGGGAGGATACTCCAGCCTCCCTACACCTCTATACTGTACTGGAGCAGGGAGGATACTCCAGCCTCCCTACACCTCTATACTGTACTGGAGCAGGGAGGATACTCCAGCCTCCCTACACCTCTATACTGTACTGGAGCAGGGAGGATACTCCAGCCTCCCTACACCTCTATACTGTACTGGAGCAGGGAGGATACTCCAGCCTCCCTACAGCTCTATACTGTACTGGAGCAGGGAGGATACTCCAGCCTCCCTACACCTCTATACTGTACTGGAGCAGGGAGGATACTCCAGCCTCCCTACACCTCTATACTGTACTGGAGCAGGGAGGATACTCCAGTCTCCCTACACCTCTATACTGTACTGGAGCAGGGAGGATACTCCAGCCTCCCTACACCTCTATACTGTACTGGAGCAGGGAGGATACTCCAGCCTCCCTACACCTCTATACTGTACTGGAGCAGGGAGGATACTCCAGCCTCCCTACACCTCTATACTGTACTGGAGCAGGGAGGATACTCCAGCCTCCCTACACCTCTATACTGTACTGGAGCAGGGAGGATACTCCAGCCTCCCTACACCTCTATACTGTACTGGAGCAGGGAGGATACTCCAGCCTCCCTACACCTCTATACTGTACTGGAGCAGGGAGGATACTCCAGCCTCCCTACACCTCTATACTGTACTGGAGCAGGGAGGATGCTCCAGCCTCCCTACACCTCTATACTGTACTGGAGCAGGGAGGATACTCCAGCCTCCCTACACCTCTATACTGTACTGGAGCAGGGAGGATACTCCAGCCTCCCTACACCTCCATACTGTAGTGGAGCAGGGAGGATACTCCAGCCTCCCTACACCTCTATACTGTACTGGAGCAGGGAGGCTACTCCAGCCTCCCTACACCTCTATACTGTAGTGGAGCAGGGAGGATACTCCAGCCTCCCTACACCTCTATACTGTACTGGAGCAGGGAGGATACTCCAGCCTCCATACACCTCTATACTGTAGTGGAGCAGGGAGGATACTCCAGCCTCCCTACACCTCTATACTGTAGTGGAGCAGGGAGGATACTCCAGCCTCCCTACACCTCTATACTGTACTGGAGCAGGGAGGATACTCCAGCCTCCCTACACCTCTATACTGTACTGGAGCAGGGAGGATACTCCAGCCTCCCTACACCTCTATACTGTACTGTAGCAGGGAGGATACTCCAGGCTCCCTACACCTCTATACTGTAGTGGAGCAGGGAGGATACTCCAGCCTCCCTACACCTCTATACTGTAGTGGAGCAGGGAGGATACTCCAGCCTCCCTACACCTCTATACTGTACTGGAGCAGGGAGGATACTCCATCCTCCATACACCTCTATACTGTACTGGAGCAGGGAGGATACTCCAGCCTCCCTACACCTCTATACTGTAGTGGAGCAGGGAGGATACTCCAGCCTCCCTACACCTCTATACTGTACTGTAGCAGGGAGGATACTCCAGTCTCCCTACACCTCTATACTGTACTGGAGCAGGGAGGATACTCCAGCCTCCCTACACCTCTATACTGTACTGGAGCAGGGAGGATACTCCAGCCTCCCTACACCTCTATACTGTAGTGGAGCAGGGAGGATACTCCAGCCTCCCTACACCTCTATACTGTAGTGGAGCAGGGAGGATACTCCAGCCTCCCTACACCTCTATACTGTAGTGGAGCAGGGAGGATGCTCCAGCCTCCATACACCTCTATACTGTACTGGAGCAGGGAGGATACTCCAGCCTCCCTACACCTCTATACTGTGGTGGAGCAGGGAGGATGCTCCAGCCTCCATACACCTCTATACTGTACTGGAGCAGGGAGGATACTCCAGCCTCCCTACACCTCTATACTGTAGTGAAGCAGGGAGGATGCTCCAGCCTCCCTACACCTCTATACTGTACTGGAGCAGGGAGGATACTCCAGCCTCCCTACACCTCTATACTGTAGTGGAGCAGGGAGGATACTCCAGCCTCCCTACACCTCTATACTGTAGTGGAGCAGGGAGGATACTCCAGCCTCCCTACACCTTTATACTGTACTGGAGCAGGGAGGATACTCCAGCCTCCCTACACCTCTATACTGTAGTGGAGCAGGGAGGATGCTCCAGCCTCCATACACCTCTATACTGTAGTGGAGCAGGGAGGATACTCCAGCCTCCCTACACCTCTATACTGTAGTGGAGCAGGGAGGATACTCCAGCCTCCCTACACCTCTATACTGTACTGGAGCAGGGAGGATGCTCCAGCCTCCCTACACCTCTATACTGTACTGGAGCAGGGAGGATGCTCCAGCCTCCCTACACCTCTATACTGTACTGGAGCAGGGAGGATACTCCAGCCTCCCTACACCTCTATACTGTACTGGAGCAGGGAGGATGCTCCAGCCTCCCTACACCTCTATACTGTACTGGAGCAGGGAGGATGCTCCAGCCTCCCACATCTCCAGTGTGTTTGTTCTATGGCAGCTAGTTTATGAAGTGCCAGGTATCCAGCCCCTGATGGAATGAGCCGAACCAGAGAATCCTGAACGTCAGGAGACAACTCTTATGCAAGTTGATCAATGAGTGCATTTCTATTGCTGGGCATAGCAATGAAACATCAGTCGGAAATATCCATGTCCTCTCCAGTGGTTCTCTTCACCTACAGGCGGGCAGGGCCACTCGAGCAGCTCACAAGACTTCAGAAGTGCAGCGAATCGGTTGTGTTCACCATGACATTACTGAGCACCCACAGCTGGTTCCATTGTACTTCCTCATGTATTTCATCTCCCCGGATTCACACATCCTGCACAGTTAATAGAATATCCTCATTTCAGGTTTTGATAAACAATCAAGTCATTTTCATTATGTTACTGTGGTCTCTCTGTATAGAAATACACTTTAAAAAAGGGTTCCAAAGGGTTTCTCCGGGTGTCCTCTTAAGATAACTGTTTTTTTTTGGTTCTAGGTAGAACCCTCTGTGGAAAGGTTTCTAACTGGAACCAAAAATATTTCTTCAAAGGGTTCTCCTATGGGGACAGCCAAATAACCATTTTAGGTTCTAGATAGCACCTTTTTAGAGTTTTAAGTGATAATGGTAGATATATTTAACATGATTGAAGCAGCACTGCCCTCAGTCTTGTTGTTGGTTGAAATCATAGAGATAGATAGAGGACTGTAGATGGATATAACCTGTTTTAGCATGGACATTGTCATTGAGGGCCCCTAACATTTAAAGTAGTTCCTAAGATGAGAGAGAGAGAAGAGAGAGAAAAATATTCTCCCGAGAAGCCAATCCATTGTAGGTTATTTGTCTTGTGGTAATTGGAGTGTGGTGTGGTGCAGATGTGTGGTCTGTGCATCAGTCAACACAGTAATGAGAAGCACATGGACAGGGATGCTCAACACCATGCCTCACAGTCTTTAACCTAATATCACCCATCACTTCACCACTCTGGTCACCACACTAATTAGGTTACAGTATACCAGCAGCAAATATAATAATAATTATAATAATAATAATAATATGCTGTAAGATGACACACTAGATAATAAGGAGTCATTTACAGTAGGTTTATTAAATAGACTCTTTTATTTAGCCTTCAACACTCTACTTGGAGTGAAGGGTAGGCTATGTAACTCAGACATCCTGTGGGATTGTGGTTAGAGATGAAGGTGTCATGGATGCTGACAGTAATGCTCAGGAGCCTCTAAAGCGAAGACAATACCTGTATGTGTAACTTGAAAAGGTTCAAGTGATTTGGGTTTTGTTAACATATTAAATCAAATAAATTCAGACTTTATTTGTCACATGCGCCAAATACAACAATGCAGTTCAAGAAAGAGTTTACTAAATAAACTAAAGTAAAAAATTATAAAAAGTAACACAAGAAAATAACAATAACGAGGCTATATACAGGGGGTATCGGTACCGAATCAATGTGCAGGGGTACAGGTTAGTCGAGGTAATTTGTACATGTAGGTAGGTGTGAAGGGACTATGCATAGATAATAAACAGTGAGTAGCAGCAGTGTAACAACAGATGGGGGAGGGGGGGGGGGGTCAATGTAAATAGTCCGGTGGCCATTTGATTAATTGTTCAGTAGTCTTCTGGCTTGGGGATAGAACCAGTGATCTACTGGGCCGTACGCACTACCCTCTGTAGCGCCTTACGGTCAGATGCCGAGCAGTTGCCATACCTGGCGGTGATGCAACCGGTCAGGATGAGGGGGAAAAGGTGTTGTCGTGCTCTCTACATGATTGTCTTGGTGTGTTTGGACCACGATAGTTTGTTGGTGATGTGTACCAACTCTCGACCCGCTCCACTACAGCCCCGTCCATGTTAATGGGGGCCTGTTCAGCCCACCTTTTCCTGTAGTCCACAATCAGCTCCTTTGTCTTGCTCACGTTGAGGGAGAGGTTGTTGTCCTGGCACCACACTGCCAGGTCACTGAACTCCTCTATATAGACTGTCTCATTGTTGTTGATAATCAGGCCTACCACTGTTGTGTCGTCAGCAAACGTAATGATGGTGTTGGAGTCGTGTTTGGCCACGCAGTCGTGGGTGAACAGGGAGTACAGGAGGGGACTAAGCACACACCCTTGAGGGGCCCCAGTGTTCAGGGTCAGTGTGGCAGACGTGTTGTTGCCTACCCTTACCACCTGGGGGCAGCCTGTCAGGAATTCCAGGATCCAGTTGCAGAGGGAGGTGTTTAGTCCCTGGGTCCTTAGCTTAGTGATGAGGTTTGTGGGCACAATGGTGTTGAATGCTGAGCTGTAGTCAATGAACAGCATTCTCACGTAGGTGTTCCTTTTGTCCAAGTGGTAAAGAGCAGTGTGGAGTGCGATTGAGATTGTGTCATCTGTGAATCTGTTGGGGCAGTATGCAAATTGGAGTGGGTCTAGGCTACCCGGGATGATGCTGTTGATGTGAGCCATGACCAGCCTTTCAAAGCACTTCATGGCTTCCGACGTAAGTGCTACGGGGCGGTAGTCATTTAGGCAGGTTACCTTCGCTTCCTTAATAACACAGAGCACGGTTTGGTCACTCTCGGTGGGCCTTGATTGTGTGTGAGTTTGTATGAATGTGTATGAGTGTTTATAAATGTGTATGAGTTTGTGAGTATGAGGAGAAACCACGGTAACCCTGGCTCATTCCAGTAAATAATGTTGAGAGGCGTAACTCTGTTGGTTATTTGTAACAGCAAGCTCGAGAACAACTATCTGATAATGGAGTGGGACAACAGACATCATTGACTTTAGAGTTAATATTTCATAGGCATGTGAATTGAGATTGTAAAGGAGGTGATCCGTTAGAAAGACAGATAGGGGATGTGTGCTGGGCATAAAGTTGGCTTTGCTTGGTTCACCTACATTTAATGCTAAATGTTGCCCACATTGAAAAACTGTGCACTCTGTGTGCTGCAGCTGCCAGCCTGGCCTGTTGAAGAGATATGGAACAGCATGAGTGTTTGAGCACAGTAGATATTAAACAGCCATGTTGGAACGATGCTACCAAACCTTATCGCATAGGAATAATAGTAATGCTTAGTATTAGATATGATAGCTGTATTACACATTGGAGGTTGTTGTTGGTGTTCTGGGACATGTCTTATTAGTTGTCACTATACATATTCCTCCTCATTTACAGCTGACGCAGGAATGCATATCCAAGGTGACAATTTGGTGCGAACACAATCTAACTGTCACGTATACTCCCTCTCTCTGGGAATCTAGGTCACCAGGCTGCTCATTATTACACACACCTATCAACATCATTACGTGCACCAGCGCCTCTTCAGACTCACCTGGACTTCATCACCTTCCTGATTACCTTCCCTATATCTGTCACTCCTTTTGGTTCCTTCCCCAGGAATTATTGTTTTGGCTTCTGTTTCATGTCTATACGCTGCTTGTGTTTCTTGTTTTGTCCATGTTCGTTTGTTTATTAAATTATTCACTCACTTCTCGACTCCCAGCATACACGTTCCACTGAGTATCCCTCCTCGAGATTCTGTGCCAAGAATTTTTCTGTGTGTTTGGAGTGTTCCAATCTCCATTATACCTGAGGGAATGTAATACTGGTGTAACCAGGACAGAGTCAACACCAGTATGTCAACCACCTCAAAGGGTGGCTCAGTTGTATTGATTAAGTCAATGGTTGGTTCAATTACCAAGGGATCAGGGGCTAACAAGCTTGGCTTATGTACAGACGTATCCACCCTCTGTGGCCGGACTGGCCAATCACCTTACTGTGTTTGTCAAATCTAAGTGATTTGAGCAGATCCCTAGGTACCTGAGGTAGTGACAGTCTTGCCAAGGTCATCGTCCCCAAGAGATTAAGCTCCCACCAGCAGCACTTAAACCACCCAGCCATCCACACGCTGCAGAAAATACAGTGGAAGAGTGTTGTGTCAGCCATGGCTCAGCTTGGAGTGGACCCATATCTCCCGCAGAGGCCCTGAAGCAGGGGGCTCACTCATGCAAGACTGAGGGAAAAGCAAGCACACTTCTAAAGTCAATTTCTCTCCTATCAAATCAAATGTATTTATATAGCCCTTCGTACATCAGCTGATATCTCAAAGTGCTGTACAGAAACCTAGCCTAAAACCCCAAACAGCAAGCAATGCAGGTGTTGAAGCACGGTGGCTAGGAAAAACGCCCAAGAAAGGCCAAAACCTAGGAAGAAACCTAGAGAGGAACCAGGCTATGAGGGGTGGCCAGTCCTCTTCTGGCTGTGCCGGGTGGAGATTATAACAGAACATGGCCAAGATGTTAAAATGTTCATAAATGACCAGCATGGTCAAATAATAGATCTGGGACAGGTAGCACGTCGGTGAACAGGTCAGGATTCCATAGCCGCAGGCAGAACAGTTGAAACTGGAGCAGCAGCACGGCCAGGTGGACTGGGGACAGCAAGGAGTCATCATGCCAGGTAGTCCTGAGGCATGGTCCAAGGGCTCAGGTCCTCCGAGAGAGAGAAAGAAAGAGAGAAAGAGAGAATTAGAGAGAGCATACTTAAATTCACACAGGACACCAGATAAGACAGGAGAAGTACTCCAGATATAACAAACTGACCCTAGCCCCCCCGACACATAATCTACTGCAGCATAAATACTGGAGGCTGAGACAGGAGGGGTCAGGAGGAGTGGTCTCCTATCACCCCTCGACACCCCTTCTCCAAATTCCCTCCCATCCATGGTTGGGAGGAGAGCCAGCGCTGTGGCCCCACACAGCCCCGCAGGGCCTGCAGTCTCTGGAGCTCCAGTCACACACATCCATATTCATGGCACCACATGGAGAGGGAGTGGAGGCTTGGGGTAGCGCACCGCGCTGATCCCGCGGAGGCACGCAGAGGCCAAATTGTGCTCCGAAATCGCATCGCCGTGCTACTCTCAAATTTTTGTAACAATCTGGAGGGCTCCGTATAGCTCCGCATTGACATGATTGGCTGACAGTAGGTCAGGACAGGAAGTCCTGTATAAACACAAACTCACTTCCTTGACAACTTCCTTCACAACAGCTCTGCGCTGCTCCGTGAACCACAAAATATATATTTGCTTTGACTTCTGCAGAGGCCGCATCACAGTAAATGCTGTATGACCATACAAAGCCTTTTAGGCTTTCAGAACTGTCCTACTCCGCAGTATGTGGAGAACAAAACGAACCCATGCTGTTTTTTGTTTGCCCCCAGATTCCAATCTGCCAGTAGGTCGTGAGTGACGCTGACTGTGTGCACATGATGAATCCCATGGCCCAGCTGTACTACAAGAAGGCGAGCTACTCACCCTACCGCGACCGCATCCCGCTGCAGATCGTGCGGGCGGAAGCGGAGCTGTCAGTGGAGGAGCGGGCGTACCTGACGGCGGTGGAGAAGGGCGACTATGCCGGGGTGAAGCTGGCCCTGCAGGAGGCGGAGATCTACTACAACATCAACGTGAACTGCCTGGACCCGCTGGGGCGCAGCGCTCTGCTCATCGCCATCGAGAACGAAAACCTGGAGGTGATGGAGCTGCTGCTCAACCACGGCGTGCACGTGGGCGACGCGCTGCTCTACGCCATCCGCAAGGAGGTGGTGGGCGCCGTGGAACTGCTGCTGTCCCACCGCAGGCCCAGTGGAGAGAAACAGGTAAGGTGGACCTTAGGAGCACATTTCAGCTAGAAGCCTAGGCCTACAAGGTCCTTACTGTAGCCCAATTAGCATGATGGTTACATGTCATGTATATGTTCTCCTGGTTATATACATGTTATGTATATGTTCTTCTGGTTATATATATGTTATGTATATGTTCTCCTGGTTATATATATGTTATGTATATGTTCTCCTGGTTATATACATGTTATGTATATGTTCTCCTGGTTATATACATGTTATGTATATGTTCTCCTGGTTATATACATGTTATGTATATGTTCTCCTGGTTATATACATGTTATGTATATGTTCTCCCGGGTATATACATGTTATGTAAGTTATACAGGTTATGCTCTGGCCTGGGTGCACTCATTAATCCCTCTCCACCCCAACCCCCTGTTCTCTTCTCCAGGTGCCCAACCTGATGATGGATACCCAGTTCTCAGAGTTTACCCCTGACATCACACCCATCATGCTGGCAGCTCACACCAACAACTACGAGATCATAAAACTGCTGGTCCAGCGCAAAGTTACCATCCCCCGGCCACACCAGATCCGCTGCGACTGCGTGGCGTGCGTGTCCAGCTCCGAGGTGGACAGCCTGCGCCACTCCCGCTCCCGCCTCAATGTCTACAAGACCCTAGCCAGCCCGTCCCTCATCGCCCTGTCCAGCGAAGACCCCATCCTGACCGCCTTCCGCCTGGGCTGGGAGCTGAAAGAACTGAGCAAGGTGGGAAACGAGCTCTGTCAGGATTACCAGGAGCTGTCCCAGTCGTGTTAAGGGTTTATGAAGGGTTTATTAAGGGGTTTTAACTAGTTTATGACTCTTCCAGGTGGAGAATGAGTTCCGTCAGGAGTACGAGGAGCTGTCCCAACAGTGTAAGCTGTTTGCCAAGGACCTGCTGGACCAAGCCAGGAGCTCCAGAGAGCTGGAGACCATCCTCAACCACCGTGACTACCTCAGTGAGGAGCTGGACCCAAAGGACTGCCGCGACCTGGCCAAGCTCAAACTGGCCATCAAGTACCACCAGAAAGAGGTGAGAGGGAGAAGAGAGATGGCCATGCAGAAGATGTCTGTCTGGTATAGTGAGGGTGTCCTTAGCTGAATGGATTGACACTGTATCAGGTGAAGTGCTCACTGGGCACTATGCTGGCAGTGTTACCTATTTCAACAAGCACATCTTCCTGTATGCTTGTGATAATATCACTAGAGTGCCAATGATGAATTTCCACGCGTTGTTTCCTAGGATATTTCTTTATGCAGCAAAATGTCAGTTGCTGTCAGTGACAGTGACAAAACACTTGACTAATAATAATCTAGCACACTAGAGGAAATGACCCTGACATTTGAGAAGAGAGCAGTGACTAGAAGAGATCTGTTGTAGACAATGGAAGCTTGATGGTCGAGCACTTTAATTCAAATCGTCTTGATATTGAACAGTGATAACAGGACCAATTTGAGTTGTGTCAGAAATTGTAGTCATCTCACCATCTATTTATAAAAAATATCTACAGGAATAGCATGTAGAAGTGAGTCACAGCGTTTAAGTCTAAATGAAACGAGACACAGGCAAGTCGAGAGCTTGGGTGATCAGCTGGCTTGTGTTCTCTCATTGCCAACTAAAGGGATCTATTCACAGTTTACTATACCACTGAGAATTCTGCCATTCTGTTGCTTCTTTTTGTTGGTATAAAATACATTTGGCACGCTGTCTTTCCTTCCCTTTTGTAACCCGGGAGACAAACACACCCTCACATATGTGTGGGCCAAACAAAAGCACACACTCATCCTCACTCACATACACACACGCACACCCTCACATATGTGTGGGCCAAACAAAAGCACACACTCATCCTCACTCACATACACACACGCACACACTCCTCTTGATTGGAATGCTGGCATTTGGCTGCTCCTTTGTTGTGAGCTGAATACTGTATTTCTCTCTGCAGTGTAATAAATTCTCAGTCTTCTCCAGGTCTGCGGGGCTGTTAAGAGAACCTAAACAACCACACTGGGGAAAAGGCCTGTTAGAATTATCATGCCTCGGTCAGCAAGTAGGCTACAGCTCTTTCATCCTTCATCCTCAGACCACTACAGTCAGCAACACTCTCAGTTCAGTCAGTTCAGGACATCTTATGGTTGGTTAAAGTTACCTTATTCAAAACAGCAATCATTCTAGAGGTAGATGGTCAGAGATGAAGGACAGCACATTCACGTGGGAGTTGAGTGCCTGGTTGTCAGGGAGAAGTCGGGGGGCATGGGGGCGGTGGGAGGACAGCAGGGTTAAACTAGTTGAATTCAGCATGTGCATCCAATATATATGCACACTTGGGAGGAGGGGGAACTACTGTTTGGGCTTGATAGAATCAGCTGCTTTGCTGGGACTGGTTACCCAGCATGCCACAGTTAGTAAAGTCGTTCAAATCGGGTTGTTGGTCCCTCATCCCTATGCATCCACAATCAAATCTAACTTTATTTGTCATATGCGCCGAACACAACATTCACCTTACCGTGAAATGCTTACATACAAGCCCTTAACCAACAATGCAGTTCAAGAAGAGCTAAGAAAATATTTACCTAATAAACTAAAGTCAAAAATGATCAAAAGTAACACAATAAAGTAACAATAGCGAGGCTATATACAGGGGGTACCAGTACCGAGTCAATGTGCGGGGATACAGGTTAGATGAGGAATTTGTACATGTACTTAGGGAGGAAGTGACCATGTATAGATAATAAACAGCAAGTAGCAGCAGTGTAAAACCAAAGGGGGGGGGGGGGGTCAATGTAAACAGTCCGGTGGCCATTTGATTAATTGTTCACTAGTCTTATGGCTTGGGAGTAGAAGCTGTTAAGGAGCCTCTTGGACCTAGACTCGGTGCTCCGGTACCGCTTGCCGTGCGGCAGAGAGAACAGTCCATAACTGTTGGGTGACTGGTGTCTTTGACAATGTTTTTGGCTTTCCTCTGGGCTGTACGCACTACTCTCTGTAGCGCCTTATGGTCAAATGCCGAGCAGTTAGCATACCAGGCGGTGATGCAACCGGTCAAGCTGCTCTCGATGGTGCAGCTGTAGAACGTTTTGAGGATCTGAGGACCCATGACAAGTCTTTTCAGTCTCCTGAGGGGTAAAAGGTTTTGTCGTGCCCCCTTCATGACTGTCTTGGTGTGTTTGGACCATGATAGTTCGTTGGTGATGTGGACACCAAGGAAGTTGAAACTCTCGACCCGCTCCACTACAGCCCCTGTTGATGTTAATGGGGTCCTGTTTTGGCCCGCCTTTTCCTATAGTCCACGATCAGCTTTTCTGTCTTGCCAGGTCTCTGACCTCCTCCATACAGTCTCATCATTGTTGGTGATCAGGCTTACTACTGTTGTGTCATCAGCAAACTTAACGATGGTGTTGGAGTCATGTTTGAACAGGCCAAGTCTGTGTGGCTCAGTCGGTAGAGCATGGCGCTTGCAACGCCAAGCGTCGTGGGTTCGATTCCCACTGGGGCCACCCATATGTAAAAGTAGTGGCCCCAGCCGACTTGTAAGTCGCTTTGGACAAAAGCGTCTGCTAAATGGGATATATTATTATATATATATTATAACAGGGAGTACAGGAGGGGACTAAGCACACACCCCTGAGTGGCCCCAGTGTTGAGGATCAGCGTATTAGACATGTTGTTGCCTACCCTTACCACCTGGGGGGCGGCCCGTCAGGAAGTCCAGGATCCAGTTGCGGAGGGAGGTGATTAGTCCCAGGGTCCTTAGCTTAGTGATGAGCTTCGTGGGCACTATGGTGTTGAACGCTGAGCTGTAGTCAATGAACAGCATTCTCGCATAGGTGTTCCTTTTGTCCAGGTGGGAAAGGACAGTGTGGTAGGATTCAATCTTAATCCTGTATTGACGCTTTGCTTGTTGGGTGGTTCGTCTGAGGGCATAGACGGAAAAAAAAGTGGCAGCTCTAGCTTTTAGGTTGATGCGGATGTTGTCTGTAATCCATGGCTTCTGGTTGGGATATGTACGTACGGTCACTGTGGCGTAAACGTCGTCGATGAACTTATTGATGAAGCCGATGACTGAGGTGTATACTCCTCAATGCCATTTGATGAATCCCGGAACATATTCCAGTCTGTGCTAGCAAAACAGTCCTGTAGCTTAGCATCCACGTCATCTGACCACTTCCGTATTAAGCGAGTCACTGGTACTTCCTGCTTTAGTTTTTGCTTGTAAGCAGGAATCAGGAAGCTTGAATTATGGTCAGATTCACCAAATGGAGGGTGGGGGAGAGCTTTCTATGCATCTCTGTGTGTGGAGTGAAGGTGGTCTAGAGTTTTTTTCCTCTGGTTGCACATGTGACATGCTGGTAGAAATGAGGTAAAACTGATTTAAGTTTGCCTGCATTAAAGTCCCCAGCCAATAGGAGCACCGCTCCTGGATTCTCAGAAGGTAGCCCGACCTCCG
>NC_088219.1:13357489-13449989 GCF_036934945.1 Oncorhynchus masou masou | reverse complement strand
GTCTGTCTCTGTATGGTGTTCTTCCCCAGGCTGTTTGAGACGCTGCAGTCCCTGTTCTGGTCCATATTCGGCCTGCTCAACCTGTACGTGACCAACGTGAAGGCACGCCATGAGTTCACAGAGTTTGTGGGAGCCACCATGTTCGGTACCTACAACGTTATCTCCCTGGTGGTGCTGCTCAACATGCTCATCGCCATGATGAATAATTCCTATCAGCTCATCGCTGTGAGTCAGACACACACACACACACACACACACACACACACACACACACACACACACACACACACAGATGTCTGCTAGCTCCTTTATTATGGGAACTCACATCCCACTGGTTACACTCTGGTTGAATCAGCGTTGTTTACACGTCATCTCAATTAAATTATGTTGAACCAATGTGGAATAGACATTAAATTGACGTCCTCGCCCAGTGGGGTGGCCATCTTGTTTTTGTGGAGTTCTTGCTGGTGCTTATGGGTAGAGAATTTGGTATGCAAAAACCCCCAATAATGATCAGTGCTTCTGCTGCATGCTGAGCGTGTCTTGCAGTTGATCTCCAAGAAGTTATGCAAAGTGTCTCTCACTCTGCAGGAATAACAACCGGATGAGTAATTGTCATGAAATATATTGTAGATCATGAAGGTTTTATTGAAGGTGAGTTTTCACCTCAGATAGTCTGTATTGGTCTGGTGCTGCATCACACAGAGACACATTATTATCCTTTATGTTCCTCCATGTGACCTTTATGCCAGAGCTTTATGTAAGATGAGGATAGAGGCCTTCCGCCCATGTATCACTCTCCCTGGAAGCTGTGGGAAAAAACCTAAGTACACCACACACACACCACGCACGCACACACACACACACACACCCGCATTCACGCACGCACACACACACACACACACACACACACACACACACACACACACACCGCATTCACGCACGCACACACACACGCACACACACACACCGCATTCACGCACGCACACGCACACACACACGCACAACACACACACACACACACACACACACACACACACACACACACACACACACACACTTTGATCAACCAACCAAACCCTCACCCCTCCACTCAGACAACAGCTCATTGCCTGAGGCACATCTATGGAAGGGGAGACAGGATGTAACTACAGGATGAGGAAACAAGTATTTTAGCCCTGCTATTAAGTGGGTTGTCATCACTCTGTGATAATAACGGTGACTGAATAGGATTTTAAGAGTTTCAATTCTACTAGTGAATCCTCAACCTCCTTTAATATCTAAATGCCCTTGCACAGGACCATGCGGACATTGAATGGAAGTTTGCCCGCACCAAGCTGTGGATGAGTTATTTCGACGAGGGAGGAACTCTCCCTCCGCCCTTCAACATCGTCCCCAGCCCCAAGTCAGTGTGGTACCTGTGTGTGTGGACGTACAACCGCCTGTGTGGAGGGGACCAGCCCAGCCCGGACGAACTGAGGAAACACGAGAACTTAAAGGAGTTCACGGTAAAACATTTACAAACCTGTACAGTCAACATAGTATACACGTTCACCACATTTCACCAGGCAGTTTCCTTTGGCTGTGTCATATCAGAGAAGGATGTTCATGTTCACTCTCTTTCATGTGATTGGTTTAGTACTCATCATTGTCCTGTTCTTCTATTTCCATATAACATCCAAACAGGATCTTTGCCTGTAAATGTCATGGAGAGCTTTAGAATAGCATTGGGGCTATCAGTGTTTGGCCCAGCTGGGATGTTACTGACTAATGGCTGTATATCCTGGTTGTCCAGCTTCCAGCTGAAGTGAGCAGGCACATGTTGCCAAGCAACCCTGCCTCATGCTCCCAATTCCCTGGACGTTTCCCATTCAGCTGAACTTCTCTCCTCTGCTAGCAGCAATTGCCTGTTCTACTGTTCTCATAGTCTACTGTTCTACTGCTCTACTCCACACTCCTGCTAAAACACAGGCAGATTGCCTTCAACCAATCAAACACAACAGACACAAACTCAGCCACGCTCAAGGTCCTTAACGATATCATAACCGCCATCGATAAGAGACATTACTGTGCAGCTGTATTCATCGACCTGGCCAAGGCTTTCGACTCTGTCAATCACCACATTCTTATTGGCAGACTCAACAGCCTTGGTTTCTCAAACGATTGCCTTGCCTGGTTCAACAACTACTTCTCTGATAGAGCTCAGTGTGTCAAATTGGAGGGCCTGTTGTCCGGACCTCTGGCAGTCTCTATGGGGGTGCCACAGGGTTCAATTCTTGGGCCGACTCTCTTCCCTGTAAACATCAATGATGTCGCTCTTGCTGCTGGTGATTCTCTGATCCACCTCTATGCAGACGACACCATTCTGTATACTGCTGGCCCTTCTTTGGATACTGTGTTAACTAAACTCCAGACGAGCTTCAATGCCATACAACTCTCCTTCCGTGGCCTCCAACTGCTCTTAAACGCAAATAAAACTAAATGCATGCTATTCAACCGATCATTGCCCGCACCTGCCCGCCCATCCAGCATCACTACTCTGGACGGCTCTGACTTAGAATACGTGGATAACTACAAATACCTAGGTTTCTGGATATACTGTAAACTCTCCTTCCAGACTCACATTAAGCATCTCCAATCCAAAATTAAATCTAGAATCGGCTTCCTATTTTGCAACAAAGCTTCCTTCACTCATGCTGCCAAACATACCCTCGTAAAACTGACCATCCTACGTGATGTCATCTATAAAATAGCCTCCAACACACACTACTCACCACTGCGACCTATACGCACTCGTTGGCTGGCCCTCGCGTCATACTCGTCGCAAAACCTACTGACTACAGGTTATCTACACGTCTCTGCTAGGTAAAGCCCCTCCTTATCTCAGCTCGCTGGTCACCATAGCAGCACCCACTCGTAGCACGCGCTCCAGCAGGTATATCTCACTGGTCACCCCCGAAGCTAATTCCTCCTTTGGTCGGCTTTCCTTCCAGTTCTCTGCTGACACTGACTGGAACGAACTGCAAAAATCACTGAAGCTGGAGATTCCCATCTCCCTCACTAGCTTTAAGAACCAGCTGTCAGCAGCTCACATATCACTGCACCTGTTCATAGCCCATCTGTATACAGCCCATCTATCTACCTCATCCCCATACTGTATTTATTTATTTTGCTCCTTTTGCACCACAGTATCTCTACTTGCACATCCATCTTCTGCACATCTACCATTCCAGTGTTTAATTGCTATATTGTAATTACTTTGCCACCATGGTCTATTTATTGCCTTAACTCCCTTATTTAACCTAATTTGCACTCACTGTATTGTATTGACTTTGTTTTATTTTTTTCTACTCTATTATTGACTATGTTTTTTTCATTCCATGTGTAACTCTGTGTTGTTGTATGTGTCGGAACTGCTATGCTTTATCTTGGCCAGGTCGCAGTTGCAAATGAGAACTTGTTCTCAACTAGCCTACCTGGTTAAATAAAGGTGTTCTCAACTAGCCTACCATATGCATCCTTTAGATCAGCAGTACGGTTGAGGAGGAGAAAATATAGCGGGAGAAAAGACAGAAATGATCCTTGTATGGGTGCATCTAACAGGACAGAGTAGAATAAGCCATGAAATACATTTAAAACTGTGGTGGTCATTTAATTAATTTACTGCTAATTGCTCATGTCTTTTTCATTGCTCTAAAATATATAAATTGTGCAATTTGAGCACACTCCATATTAATGCAAACCTTTCCTACTGCTGATTATGAAGGCAATGCACAGAGCATTTGGAAAGTATTCAGACCCTTGGGCTTTTTCCACATTTTGTTACGTTACAGGCTTATTCTAAAATGGATGAAATTAGTTTTTAGTTTTAGTTCAGGTGCATTCTGTTTCCATTGATCAACCTTGAGATGTTTCTACAACTTGATTGGAGTCCACCTGTGGTAAATTAAATTGATTGGACATGATTTAGAAAGGCACACACCTGTCCTATATAAGGTCCCACAGTTGACAGTGCATGTCAGAGTAAAAACCAAGACATGAGGTCGAAGGAATTGTCCGTAGCGCTTTGAGACAGGATTTTGTCAAGGCACAGATCTGGGGAAGGGTAGCAAAAAAATGTCTGCAGCATTGAAGTTCCCCAAGGACACAGTGGCCTCCATCATTCTTAAATAGAAGAAGTTTGGAACCACTAAGACTCTTCCTAGAGCTGGCTCGCCCGGCCAAACTGAGCAATTGGGGGAGAAGGGCCTTGGTCAGGGAGGTGACCAAGAACCCAATGGTCACTCTGACAGAGCTCCAGAGTTCCTCTGTGGAGATGGGAGAACCTTCCAGAAGGACAACCATGTCTGCAGCACTCCACCAATCAGGCCTTTATGGAAGCCACTCCTCGGTATTAGTCACATGTATCAAGGCACAAGGCGAGACCCAGATGCAGACACAGGAGGCAGGTGGATAGAGTCTTACAATGTTTAATAATCCAAAGGGGTTGGCAAGAGAATGGTCGTGGACAGAAGGTCCAAAAGGTCAAAACCAGATCAGAGTCCAGGAGGTACAGAGTAGCAGACAGGTCAAGGCAGGCAGAATGGTCAGGCAGGCAGGTAGAGAGTCCAGAAACAGGCAAGGGTCAAAAACCGGTAGGACTAGAAAAAGGAGAATAGCCAAAGGAGTATTGTAAAAACACGCGGGTTGACTTGACTAACCAAACAAGATGAACTGGCACAGAGAGACAGGAAACACAGGGATAAATACACTGGGGAAAATAAGCGACACCTGGAGGGGGTGGAGACAATCACAAGGACAGGTGAAACAGATCAGGGCGTGACAACATGACAGCACGCTTGTAGTTTGCCAAAAGGCACCTAAAGACTCTCTGACCATGAGGAACAAGATTCTCTGATCTGATGAAACCAAGATTGAACTCTTTGGCCTGAATGCCAAGTGTCACGTCTGGAGGAAACCTGGCACCATCCCTACTGTGAAGCATGGTGGTGGCCGCATCATGCTGTTGGGATGTTTTTCAGCGGCAGGGACTGGGAGACTAGTCAGGATCGAGGGAAGGATGAATGGAGCAATGTACAGAGAGATCCTTGACAAAACCTGCTCCAGAGTGGTCAGGACCTCAGACTGGGGCAAAGGATCACCTTCCAACAGGACAACAACCCTAAGCACATAGCCAAGACAACACAGGAGTGACTTTGAGACAAGTCTCTGAATGTCCTTGAGTGGCCCTGCCAGAGCCCGGACTTGAATCCGATCGAACATCTCTGGAGAGACCTGAAAATAGCTGTGCAGCGACGCTCCCCATCCAACTTTACAGAGCTTGAGAGGATCTGCAGAGAAGAATGGGAGAAACCCCCCAAATACAGATGTGCCAAGCTTGTAGCGTCATACCAAAGAGGACTCCAAGCTGTAATCACGGTCAAATGTGCTTCAACAAAATATTGAGTAAAGGGTCTGTATACTTATGTAAATGTGATATTTGTTTTTTATTTTAAATACATTTGCAGTAATGTCTAAAAACCTGTTTTTGCTTCGTCGTTATGGGGTATTGTGTGTCGATTGATGAGGGGGAAAACACTAACAATCCATTTTAGAATAAGCCTGTAATGTAACAAAATGTGGAAAAAGTCAAGGGGTCTGAATACTTTCCTAATGCTCTGTATGTATATCAATTCCTTAGGTCTTTAAACACGGTTCAGAACATGTTTATTTAAGTCACTCTCCCAGTACAACTGTAACATGCAGAGAGACCTGTGAAGTGATACTGATATATCTGGGCTGTTGATAGACATTCTGCACAACAACAAGTCATCAAGTCATTCTTCTGCTTTTCATGTGGTTCTAGGAGCGTCATGCTGACAACCTGATTCAGAACCAGCACTATCAGGTAACCGTCTGCTATCATAACAACCACGGACAAGAGCTTTTACACCTGCATTGCTTGCTGTTTGGGGTTTTAGGCTGGGTTTCTGTACAGCACTTTGAGATATCAGCTGATGTAAGAAGGGCTAAATTAATACATTTGATTTGATTTGTTTACAAACACCTCTTATTGAGCCAGATCCCTGACATTAATATGCTGTACCAAACATTTGTGCTGCACATGTTTATTAGAATATATTACACTGTTGACCGTGCAGCAGAGTTGGAGACATTATATATTACACTGTTGACCATGTAGCAGAGTGGGAGACATTATATATTACACTGTTGACCATGCAGCAGAGTGGGACAGAATATATGACACTGTTGACCATGTAGCAGAGTGGGACAGAATATATGACACTGTTGACCATGCAGCAGAGTGGGAGACATTATATATTACACTGTTGACCATGCAGCAGAGTGGGAGACATTATATATTACACTGTTGACCATGTAGCAGAGTGGGACAGAATATATGACACTGTTGACTGTGCAGCAGGGTAGGACAGAATATATGACACTGTTGACTGTGTAGCAGGGTAGGACAGAATATATGACACTGTTGACCATGCAGCAGAGTAGGAGACATTATATATTACACTGTTGACCATGTAGCAGAGTGGGACAGAATATATGACACCTTTGACTGTGCAGCAGGGTAGGACAGAATATATGACACTGTTGACTGTGCAGCAGGGTAGGACAGAATATATGACACTGTTGACCATGCAGCAGAGTGGGAGACATTATATATTACACTGTTGACCATGTAGCAGAGTGGGACAGAATATATGACACCTTTGACTGTGCAGCAGGGTAGGACAGAATATATGACACTGTTGACTGTGCAGCAGGGTAGGACAGAATATATTATCCCCCCCTGCACTTATCAGTCTGTCCTCGCCTCAGTAATTGCAATTAGCCCCACCTTTGGCGTCGCTCCTCCCCTTCCCTTCCCCGAGCCGGGGCCTTGTGCTGCTGGGGCACCCCTGCTGCCTTCTAATACCAAGCAGACTAAACCAGACTTAAATGCTACTGCCTTCACATACCAAGCAGACTAAACCAGACTTAAATGCTGCTGCCTTCACATACCAAGCAGACTAAACCAGACTTAAATGCTGCTGCCTTCACATACCAAGCAGACTAAACCAGACTTAAATGCTGCTGCCTTCACATACCAAGCAGACTAAACCAGACTTAAATGCTGCTGCCTTCACATACCAAGCAGACTAAACCAGACTTAAATGCTGCTGCCTTCACATACCAAGCAGACTAAACCAGACTTAAATGCTGCTGCCTTCTCATACCAAGCAGACTAAACCAGACTTAAATGCTGCTGCCTTCACATACCAAGCAGACTAAACCAGACTTAAATGCTGCTGCCTTCACATACCAAGCAGACTAAACCAGACTTAAATGCTGCTGCCTTCTCATACCAAGCAGACTAAACCAGACTTAAATGCTGCTGCCTTCAGATACCAAGCAGACTAAACCAGACTTAAATGCTGCTGCCTTCAGATACCAAGCAGACTAAACCAGACTTAAATGCTGCTGCCTTCACATACCAAGCAGACTAAACCAGACGTAAATGCTTTGACTGGAGCCTGCGCTGTCCAATGAACGCACTTTATCAAGGAATATAGCTGCCGCTCCAAATGAAGGAGATTGGGCCTATCAGAGAAAGGGGTGCTCTGAGGCAGCCCTTTGTGCATTTGTTGAGTTGAGAGTTATGCGTGTTTCTTACCCTTCCATAGCAGTAGATTGTTAGATTAAATATACAAGCGCCTCCACAAATATCCTCCTCCACAAAAAATGTAATGGATTTGTTTATTCGCAAAATAATCCATCTGTAAAAGAAAGAGTCCGGTTTGATTGGTAATTTGTCTCCTGAACATGCAAATGAATGCAAAGTTATGCCCGTCCAGATTTTCACCTCAAGCTAATAACAATGTCTGAATATGCCTCAACAGTGTTTCCTTGTTAAACCCAGAATGCAAATGTATGCATGTAAGGAAGGAAGAGCCCCTTTACCCACATCTCACATCATTTCCTCCTTAGGGAGGTACAAGTCTAGAAAAATAGCTTACAAGCTTAAAAGATGCACATTTGTTAAATATGCCCATAACTTCATCATTCATTACATAGTAGTAGGGTAAGTAATATGACTGTCTCTATTTATTTATTTAACTAGGCAAGTCAGTTAAGAACAAATTCCTATTTTCAATGACAGCCTAGGAACAGTGGGTTAACTGCCTGTTCAAGGGCAGAATGACAGATTTGTACCTTGTCAGCTCGTGGGTTTGAACTTGCAACCTTCCGCTTACTAGTCCAACACTCTAACCACTAGGCTACCCTTCCACCCCTATGTGCAGGAGGTGATCAGGAACCTGGTAAAGAGGCATGTAGCAGCCATGATCCGCAGTGCAAAGACAGACGAGGGACTGACTGAGGAGAATTTTAAGGTAGGTTTCTCAGAAGTCTCGTATTTAAACATTCATCCACAAAATGTGCCTTTATACCATAGTCATAGAACAATATCTAACTGTCCCTCATTGTGGATCTCTATATCCTCTCTATCCCCCTCTTAACGGATCTGTCCATCCTCTCTATCCCCCTCTTAACTGATCTGTCCATCCTCTCTATCCCCGTCTTAACTGATCTGTAGGAGCTGAAGCAGGACATCTCCAGTTTCCGCTATGAGGTGTTGGATCTGCTGGGGAACAGGAAGCCCCCGCGGAGAACCTATTCATCCAGCAGTGAGGCCACTCAGCAGGACGAGGCCAACAATGAGGGGGAGGGAGGGGCCGGACAGGGTCACTCCAGGGACCAAGGGGCCAAGGGGGTGTCCTTCAGCATGTCAACCGCTGAGAGGAAGAGCAAGGACTCTGGGTTCAGTGTCTCTGCCCTCTTTAAGTCCATGTCAGGGGTGGAGGGGCCAGTGGACAACAAACCAAAGTGCAACGGGCTGCGGTTCTCCTCCTCCTCCCCTTCATTTGCTGTGTTCAGCCGCACTGGTGGCCAGCTGCAGCGCTTCTCCAAGTCCAAGAGAGACTCCATCAGGCGGCTGGGTCTGCTCTTTTCCCGCATGAATGGACACGTCCCAGAGCACAGGGCCACTCCTCCCTGCATGCACCAGCCCACCTACAGCATCTCAGATGGCCTACTTCATCAGCCCACAACCTGGCCGGACGTCCATATCGCCCCCGATCCCCAGGTTACATGCAGCCAGTTTCACCTGGACCGGCTGGGGGTGAACCTGAAAGAGCTACCCCAGGCCCAGGCCCCACCCCAGGCCCCAGCCCCTACCCAGGCCCCAGCCCCTACCCAGGCCCCAGCCCCTACCCAGGCCCCAGCCCCTACCCAGGGTTCACCCCAGAAGGCTAACGGAAGTGACAGCCTGCTCCTACGGCCCCCGAGCCTCTCTCTGCCACCCCCGGGCCCCTCCCTACCGCCCCCGGGCCTCTCTCTGCAACACCTGCACTGTGCTTCTGGCATCAGGGCCTCCAGCATCAGGGCCTCCAGCTCCCAGGCTGTCCTCCTGGGCTCTAGTGAGGACATGTATGAGTCCTGGATAGGACCATGTGATGAGCTGGACTCTTCAGAGTGGTGGGCTGAGCAGGACTCCATCACCACACAGCTTTAGAGACACCCGCCACCCCCAGAATAATGTAGGACAGCAAACTACAATATGTTCAGGTCACACTGCTGAGGACTGAGAAATAAAGTGTCTGACACAAGTATTCAAAACCCAGGACTAATTTTCTTAAAGATATCATAGGAAGATTCTAAACATATAATGAACAAAAAAAATAAAACTTTATTTATTGCAATATAACTACGTTTGCATACTGCCACCTACCTGTGATGCTTAGATCTTTGTTTGCGGATTGTAAGTTCACTATCCTCTCTCAACACGTGTTCTCATACAGTTTCGGCCCAGTTAATTCTATTTTACCTATCAACTTATCACTGAGATAAGGGGGTCATATACACAGGTCAGCTATTACCATTGTCCAAACTTCTACTCTCTTACAAATATGTTTAATCTCTTGTTGCAAGTTTTTCTATTGTCTTTTACCAGACTGTTTTGCCAGGTAGTGTGCCACATACAAATGTCCTCTATACAGTAGTGTGTTCCTTTTGGTACCTAAACATGGATGGTTAATATCATGGTGGAATATGTTTATTTCAGGTTAAATATTTTCAAGTTGTTTTTGGACAATTAACTAAGAATGCTGTCCTCTGTTTTTCCATGAAAGTTTCTTGGAAATAAGCCACTACGCATTTTTGGCTATTGAGACAGGAAATGCATGATATTAGTAGGGGTAGGTTTATTTATCCATAGTTTTAATGTGTTTATTTATAGTCTCATTTACTTTGGACAAGATGGTTATGAATTATAATACTCAAGATCAATTTGGCAGAGGACCCCTACGCAAACAATGTTTCATAGTTATTGAAAACAAGCTTGTATACAAATACACATTATTTGATAATTAGATTAAGCGTTATCTATTCAAATATATTAAACCATATTTGACTTATTCTTCGGAGACCTAGGATTACAAGACTGGGCCATGTGATATGATAGGCTGTATAGTGGTCAAATAAAACTGGACTGTACTGTCCAAAATGTTGAAATAGCTATACTCTGGGCTATTAGTGACAACTCAATGCATTCGCTAGTTGCAGTATTCAGGACTCACCTTAGATAATGTGCCATCCCATTAATTCAAAATGAACAGTTTAGTAATTGCATTTGATCATTTGACCAATCAGATCAGATATTTTGCCCATAATTGGGAAAGATCAGAATTTGGGTGCCTGTGTAAACACAGGAAGCTCAGTGAACAAAACTGCCTGAGTACCAGTGAGCTAGCACTCTCCATGGTGCTGATTATGACAGGAAGGGGAGCAGCAACATCGGTCTTGTGTGCTGTCCAGGGTCCTGGCCCTCAGATACCATCATCGTACCAAATTACTTCTCTAAAGCAGGGCTCTCCAACCCTGTTTATGGTAAATGTTCCCTCCAATCCTAATCAAGCGCACCTGATTCTAATAAGAAGCTGGTAGATAAGCTTAATCAGGTTAGTTCAAAGATTCTTGAAAGTTGGGGACAATCCTTGTCCGGCAGGGAAACTTTATTTTATAGGTGAATTTGAAGGAAAAAAAGTGTAATTTGTAAACATATTTTTTGTATTGTTAATTTCCCTGTCAGGCTCTGTGCCAGGAAATGCCACAGTCCTATAGGATCAAAATGTCTAACTCCCCCAAAAAGTGTTGAAAATGTTATTTTTGCAATAGCCCTCTGATTAAGGAATATTTTTCTCAAAACTGTGACTCCTAAAACACTCCAAATGAATCAAAAATGAGCAAGGTTAGCTATATCTCCTGATTACAGGTATTGCAACAAGACAAGGTAACCCATACAAATTAAATGGAAGTATGGAGGTAGTTGCCATTCACGAAAGTGTTATTCAATTCTATGAGCTATAGTAGTAAAGGCTAAATTCAATATTTTATAAAATAGGTTTATGATCCATGGTATGACCATCTTAAAACAATTACATATGTTAGCTTTAGTAGAAGCCTCAAAAGGATGAGACAAGCCAACTTTCAAAACAAGTCCTTTTTGGCTAGCCACAGCAGTAAACTAGCAAGCTAGGCAGCTGTTTAGCGTTGTAGTACATTCACTAATTTGTTTGTAAACAATTAACAAGCTAGTTAGCTACCACGTCATGTTCTTGTCAACCAGTCAGAGTAGCTAGCAAGTAACAAGATATGTCAAACTATTGTAAAGTGGCTGTTCCACTGGATGTCAGAAGGTGAATTCACCAATTTGTAAGTCACTCTGGATAAGAGCGTCTGCTAAATGACTTAAATGTAATGTAAATGTAAAAGTCTAAAAACCACTTCAGGGCAAATAAATCAGATTTGATCGTTGCACGCCCAGGAATCAGATTTATGACTTCAAACCACCTATGCTGAAATGTGGCTTGAGATCTCTGATTCCATGTGGTTTTTGGCTGTTCAGACTTCAGGAAAGACAGATTCAAATCCGATCTGCCCCCCAAAAAATGTGGCTTTCGATAACTCAGCCTATGGTTCAAATATGTTCATTTTTAATTAGGTTTTAGAATCATAAAGCAACTTAGGATAAACTATTTTGCTACTGTGTATACCGCTTGAATAAAAGTAGAAAATATGCAATTTGTCAAATCTATAATACAAACTCCGTCAGAGTGCTGAAAGATCTAATAGAATGTTGGTTTTTAATTGGGGATTTACAATTACAAATGTTTGTTTTTTTATTGATTTTGGAGGCAAAAATATGTCTGTTTTGAGTAGCTGTTGTCAACTCAGTCAGTAGCTTGTCACCGGTCACTAATGGCTAACCCCCTTAAGATACATTTGTCAATACTTGAATCACTGTTCTGCAACACATGCTTAAAGTATTAAAATTTGTTGTGCTACACCTAATACCATTTTCTTGATAAATATTGTTTTAGGTTTTGAATCTAGAAAAACATGCTGAAATGCAAAATTAGCCCTGACACAGTGAGTGCTATAAAAGCAAACAAAAAGTTAAGATTTATTAGATATTTGAATAATTTAAAGGTTTAAATTAAACAATCATGGCCTTAACACTTGTTGGACAATACGTAAAAATGAAATTCCTCTTGTATCTGAGTTTACATCATAGAACTTGCAGCCCAAATATCTACCCTGATATTACGTTATAATCTTTTTTAATAAACTCAACAAAAAAAGAAACGTCCCTTTATCAGGACTGTCTTTCAAAGAATTTGTAAAAATCCAAATGACATATTATTCATATCATCAATGGTTTAAACACCGTTTCCCATGCTTGTTCAATGAACCATAAACAATTAATGAACACGCACCTGTGGAACGGTCGTTAAGACACTAAGAGCTTACAGACAGTAGGCAATTAAGGTCACCGTTATGAAAGTTTAGAACAACTAAAGAGGCCCTTCTATTGACTGAAAAACACCAAAAGAAAGATACCCAGGGTCCCTGCTCATCTGCGTGAACATGCCTTAGGTGTGAAGGAAGCATGAGGACTGCAGATGTGGCCAGAGAAAATAAATTGCAATGTCCGTACTGTGAGACACCTAAGACAGCACAACAGGACGGACAGGCTGAGAGAGTCTGGACTGAGGGCTTGTAGGCCTGTAGGAAGGCAGGTCCTCACCAGACATCACCGGCAACAACGTTGCCCATGGGCACAACCCCACCGTTGCCGAACCAGACTGGACTGGCAAAAAGTGCTCTTCACTGACAGGTCGTGGTTCTGTCTCACCAGTCTCGACGGTTGGATTCGAGTTTATCGTCAAAAGAATGAGTGTTACACCGAGGCCTGTACTCTGGAGCGGGATTGATTTGGAGCTGGAGGGTCCATCACGGTCTGGGGCGGTGTGTCACAGCATCAGACTGAGCTTGTCATTGCAGGCAATCAACGCTGTGCATTCCAGGGAAGACATCCTCATGTGGTACCCTTCCTGCTGACTCATCCTGACATGACCCTCCAGCATGACAATGCCACCAGCCATACTGCTTGTTCTGTTCGTGATATCCTGCAAGACAGGAATGTCATTGTTCTGCTTTGGCCAGAGAAGAGCCCAGATCTCAATCCCATTGAGCATGTCTGACCTGTTAGATCAGAGGGGGAGGGCTAGGGGCATTCCCCCCAGAAATGTCCATGAACTTTCAGGTGCCTTGGTGGAAGAGTGGGGTAACATCTCACAGCAAAAAATGATGAATCTGGTGTAGTTCTTGAGGAGATGCACTGAAATACTTAATGCAGCTGGTGGCCACACCAGATACTGACTGTTACTTTTGATTTTGACCCTCCCCCAGTTAGTCACATCTGTGGAACTTGTTCAGTTTGTCTCAGTTGTTGAATCTTATGTTCATACAACTATTTACACATTTATTTTCAGTAAACTTAAGTTGACAGTGAGGTCATTTTTATTGCCGAGTTTAATATGATACACTAAATTATCAAAGCTTAAGATATTTGCAAGGTAAACTATCTTGAAATAAGAAAAGGTTAAATTTAGGCTAAAACAAGCAAAATGATCTGCCAAATGTAGATAATTTAGCTTGGAAAGAAAACAAGTGCATTTAAACCACTCAAGATTTCAATTTTTGCAGTGTGATACTTTGGTTTATAAAACTTTTTTTTTTACCTTTATTTTACTAGGCAAGTCAGTTAAGAACAAATTCTTATTTTCAATGACGGCCTTGGAACAGTGGGTTAACTGCCTGTTCAGGGGCAGAACGACAGATTTGTACCTTGTCAGTTCGGGGATTCAAACTTGCAACCTTTCGGTTACTAGTCCAACGCTCTAACCACTAGGCTACCCTGCCGCCCTATACACTGAGTGTACAACATTGAGAACACCAGTCTGTCATGGAAAGAGCAGACCAGGTGAAAGCTATGATTTCTTGATGTCACTTGATATATCCAATTCAAATCATTGTAGATAAAGGGGAGATAGAGTACAGAAGCATTTTTTCCAGCCTTGAGACATGGATTTTGTGTGCCATTCAGAGGGTGAATGGGCAAGACAAAATATTTGTGCTTTTGAACAGGGTATGGTAGGTGCCAGGCGCACCGGTTTGTCAAGAAGTGCAGCGCTGCTGGGTTTTTCCACACGCAACAGTTTCCTGTGTGTATCAAGAATAGCCCACCACCCAAAGGACATCCAGACGACTTGACAACTGTGGGAAGCATTAATGTTAACATTAAGACTTATTGATTGTCCAGTCTTCCAGGAATCTGAGTTTACAGTTGGCGCAAAAACCTAGAGGGAAGTGCTCCAGGAACAGGGTTGAGAGCCCTGCTCTAAAAAGGACAGCTCAAATGATAAACTTTCGACTTCTGGGAAACAAAACTGTTTTATTAATTAAACATGAAAATAATGTATTAAACATTCTGTAAACACTGGATCAGAGGGTGTCTGAAATGGACCCCTATTCCCTATATATAGTGCACCTCTTTTCCAAGGGCACCCTATTCCCTACATCAGTGGTACACAAACTGGGGTAATAGTACCTCTGGGGGTACTTGAGAAGACTCATGAGACCATTGTCCTACTGGTAAAATGCACATGAGTGGGTAGTTCAGGGCAAAATTCAGTTGGTAGTACAGTAACTGAAAAAGGATGGGAACCACTGCCCAACATAGTGCACTACTTTTGAATAGGGTGCCATTTCAGACAGCCACTGACTAGTAAACTTCAAAAACATGCAAACTTCAAAAGAAGAAAAGTGGAACAAATGTTACACATGACATAGGGTGACATATGGTGAATGTGGGTAGTTAGAGGGGCCCACCTCCCTCCCCCAGTGCTTGGTTACATGCTGGGAGGAATAAAGTGCCCTGGGTGTGTGGGTGCAGTGACATAGTTGACTGGGTGATTGGAGGGGCAGTAGGATGCATGCACATGTGGTTGGGCAGGGCCTGAGTTCCAGGGTGTGAGGTAATGGTAGGTGGCAGAGAGCATCGGAACATAAGGCTCGTAGGTGTGGAGGGGGGGTTGGCTGCACTGGTCCTGAAGCAAGGGGTAGAACACTGTGCCTGGGGCTCCTGCTGAGGGAGGGTCCATGGGCAGGGGGGTGCCTGGTAGGAAGGAAAAGGTGGTGGGTGAGGACCAAGGTAAGAAAATAAGTCACATGTAATACTTGAGGTCGTAAGATTGTGACACTAAAGATCTGTGCCATTTCATAATGAGGTCTGGAGGCAGAGGGGTGACGCTGACCATTGGCAAGAACATCTCCCTGGCCATCAGGCCCTGCTCTCCCAGTCTCTGGGTAGGACTGGGAGACTGTGTGATCAGAGGGAGGGGGGGCTCCGGAGTAGGACTGGAACTGTTGCTCGCCATTAGGCTGCTGATACGCCTGCTGCATCTGTACCATGGAATGCCAATAGCTCTGCTGGTACCACTGTTTCAACATGGATAGAAATCAAAAGGTACAGGTTGTTTTCATTCAAAGATATGTCTAGTGTCTCATGCCAAGTAACTGTTCACCCATACATACTAAAATCACTTACTTGGACTCCTAAATTAAAGTAATATTGGAGGACCTTGCCATCTACAGAAAGAGAAAAACATTTAGTTACTGTCACATCTTCAAAGTCAACCATAAGAAGTTGAATTTAAACACGTGCCATGGGGAAGCATGTCTAACCTCGTGGAAGGTCATTGCCGTTGGGGTCATAGGAGTAAGGTGGAGGGGGTATGGTGCTGACCGCTTCCCCCATCTCATTCACAAACCAGGGAGAGGAAGGAGGAACCTGAATGGATGAAACTACAAACAAGAGAAAATAGGCATCAGTTAGGTATTAGGGCTTAACTCCTTTGGTCTGACCATCACCCTTAAAGTGGGTACCTTGTCTGCCCATTGCGTGTGGGGGCATGGGAGCCCCTTGTGGATAGTTTGAGGGTGAAGCAATTGGTGCTGGAAGGGTCTGAGAGCTGCTAGAGGAAGAGGTGAAGATAGTTGCTGGGGCTGTGGTTAAAGCCAGTGCAGGCATGACTGCTGACTTCACCACCACCTGAGGAAACAAAACTAAATCTGACTACAATTGACAAACAAGGTGCCACATGACGTAGATGCAAAGTAAAACAGGCTAGGTGGTCAAGTTCCGCAACAAAGAGCATGAGGTTAACGTTGTCTGTTTTGATCCCACGGCTACTACGCGGTAAGAGTGAAGCGAACTATTTGGCAGAGTGAAATCTTGCACATCGCAATATATATATACATACATACACACATTTTTTTTGGGGGGGGGGGAGATTCTTCAAAGTAGCCACCCTTTGCCTTGACAGCTTTGCACACTTGGCATTCACCTGGAATGCTTTCAACAGTCTTGTAGTTCCCACATATGCTGAGCAGATGTTGGCTGCTTTACCTTCACTCTGCAGTCCAATTGGGTTGAGGTCGGGAGATTGTGGAGGCCAGGTAATCTGATGCAGCACTCCCCTTCTTGGTCAAATAGCCGTGACACAGCCTGGATGTGTGTAAGGAGCACAAACCAGATGGGATGGCATACCACTGCAGAATACTGTGGTAGCCATGCTGGTTAAGTGTGCCTTGAATTCTAAATTAACATTTTATTTTCATTTTAAAGTCAACAGCAAAGCATCCCCACACCTCTTCCTCCGTGCTTCACGGTGGGAACCACACATGCAGATATCATCCGTTCACCTACTCTGCATCTCACAAAACTGATTCACGCAGTCTCCCCTGAACAGTTGATGTTGAGATGTGTGTTACTGGAACTCTGAAGCATTTATTTGGGCTGCAATCTGAGGTGCAGTTAACTAGAATTAAGTTATCCTCTGCAGCAGAGGTAACTCTGGTTATTCCTTTCCTGTGGTGGTCCTCATGAGAGCCAGTGTCATCATAGAGCTTGATGGTTTGGCGACTGCACTTAAATCTGAAAGTTCTTGATATTTTCTGGATTGACTGAACTTCATTTCTGTTTATTTGAGCTGTTCATGACATAATATGACTTGGTCTTTTACCAAGTAGGGCTCTCTTCTGTATACCACCACTACCTTGTCACAACAACTGATTACCTCAAACAAAGGAAAGAAATCCCACACATTAATAACCTCTTGAAACTCTAGGGGCGCTATATCATTTTTGGATAAAAAGACGTGCCCGTTTTAAGCGCAATATTTTGCCACAAAAAGATGCTCGACTATGCATATAATTGGTAGCTTTGGAAAGAAAACACTCTGACGTTTCCAGATCTGCAAAGATATTTTCTGTGCGTGCCCTAGAACGTGAGCTACAGGCAAAACCAAGATGAGACGGCATCCAGGAAATGAGCAGGATTTTTGAGGCTCTGTTTTCCATTGTCTCCTGTGAATGCGAGAGTAGTAAGTCTGCCCTTTCTGTCGTTTCCCCAAGGTGTCTGCAGCATTGTGACATATTTGTAGGCATATCATTGGAAGATTGACCATAAGAGACCACATTTACCAGGTGTCCGCCCGGTGTCCTGCGCCGAAATTGGTGCGCAAAAGTCAGCTGCAAGTATTTTTCCACAGAATTCAGAGAAGAATGCAGGCTTCCACGAACGATATATCAATGAAGAGATATGTGAAAAAACACCTTGAGGATTGATTCCAAACAACGTTTGCCACGTTTCGGTCGATATTATGGAGTTAATTCGGAAAAAGTTTGACGTTGTAGGTGACTGAATTTTCGGTTCGTTTCGGTAGCCAAATGTGATGTACAAAACGGAGCGATTTCTCCTACACACGGACGCTTTCAGGAAAAACTGCGCATTTGCTATGTAACTGAGAGTCATTATTGAAAACATCCGAAGCTCTTCAAAGGTAAATGATTTTATTTATTTGGTTATCTGGTTTGTGAAAATGTTGCGTGCTAAATGCTACTCAAAATGCTAAGCTAGCTTAGCATACTCTTACACAAATTAGTCAATTGCTATGGTTCAAAAGCATATTTTGAAAATCTGAGATGAGTGTTGTTAACTTCTTGGAACTCTAGGGGCGCAATTTCATTTTTGGATGAAAAACGTTCCCGTTTTAAACAAGATATTTTGTCACAAAAAGATGCTCGACTGTGCATATAATTGCTACTGTTCGAAAGAAAACACTCTGACGTGTCCAGAAATACAAAGATCTTCTCTGTGCGTGCCCTTTAACGTGAGCTTCAGGCAAAACCAAGATGAGATGGCATCCAGGAAATGACAAGGATTTTTGAGGCTCTGTTTGTCATGATCTCCTTATATGGCTGTGAACGCAAGAGAAATGAATCAACCCTCTCTGTCGTTTCCCCAAGGTGTCTGCAGCATTGTGACGTATTTGTAGGCAGATCATTGGAAGATTGACCATAACAGACCACATTTACCACGTGTCCGCCCGGTGTCCTGCGCCGAAATTGGTGCGCAAAAGTCACCTGCCAGTATTTTTCCAAGGAATACAGAGAGGAAAGCAAGCTTCCACGAACTGCATGTCAATGAAGAGATATGTGAAAAAACACCTTGAGGACTGATTCCAAACAACGTTTGCCATGTTTCGGTCGATATTATGTAGTTAATCCGGAAAAAGTTTTACGTTGTAGGTGACTGCATTTTCGGTTCGTTTCAGTAGCCAGGCGCAATGTAGAAAACGGAACGATTTCTCCTACACACAGACGCTTTCAGGAAACACTGCGCATTTGGTATGTGACTGAGAGCCTCCTCATTGAAAACATCAGAAGCTCTTCAAAGGTAAATGATTTTATTTATTTGGTTATCTGGCTTTTGTGAAAATGTTGCGTGCTACATGCTACACAAAATGCTATGCTAGCTTTGCATACTCTTACACAAATTAGTCCATTTCTATGGTTCAAAAGCATATTTTGAAAACGTTAACGTTGCGTTATGCTAATGAGCCTGAGGCTTTAGTCACGATCCCGGATCCGGGATGGGGAGTTTCAAGAGGTTAAGAAAAGGCTAAGCTTGAGAGTAGGCGCATTATTTATTTTATTTGCGATTTTCAGAAATCGTTAACGTTGCGTTATGCTAATGAGCCTGAGGCTTTAGTCACGATCCCGGATCCGGGATGGGGAGTTTCAAGAGGTTCTTAAGGCACACCTGTTAATTGAAATGCATTCCAGGTGACTACCTCATGAAGTTGGTTGAGAGTAGGCAAAGATGTCAAGGCAAATAGTGGCTACTTTGAAGAAACTCAACTATAAAAAGTATATTTAGATTTGTTTAAAACATTTTGGGTTACATGATTCCATGTGTTATTTCATAGTTTTGATGTCTTGACTATTCTACAATGTAGAAAATTGTTTAAAAAAAAGAAACCCTGGCACGAGTGAGTGTCAAAACCTTTGACTGGTATTGTGTGCGCACAAGCAGACCCCTTGACTTTCCACATTTGTTACATTACAGCCTTATTCTAAAATGGATTCAAATAATACCCCGTAATGGACAAAGCAAAAGCGTTTTAGACATTTTTGCAAATGTATAAAAAAAAAAAAAAATCACATGTATTCAGACCCTTTACTTGGTACTTTGTTGAAGCACCTTTAGCAGTGATTACCATTTTGAGTCTTCTTGGGTATGACGCTAGAAGCTTGGCATACCTGTAATTGGAGAGTTTCTCCCATTCTTCTCTGCAGATCCTCTCAAGCGGTCAGGTTGGATAGGGAGCGTCGCTGTACAGCCACTTCTATGCTGCAACTACCCAATCTACGCATAGTCACTTTAATAACCATCTAGATATTACCTCGACACCGGTGCCCCGCATGTTGACTATACCGGTACCCCCTGTATATAGCCCTGCTATTGTTCTCTACTGCTGCTCTTCGTTATTCTAATTTATTTAAAATATATTTTTTTGTATTTTCTTAACTGCATTTCTGGTTAAGGGCTTTAAGTAAGCATTTGACTGTAAGGTCTACACCTGTTGTATTCGGCACATGTGACAAATATAATTTGATTTGATTTTCAGGTCTCTCAGATCAGGTTCAAGCCCAGGCTCTGGCTGGGTCACTCAAAGACATTCAGAGACTTGTCCCAAGCCACTCCTGCATTGTCTTGGCTGTGTGCTTAGGGTCATTGTCCTGTTGGAAGGTGAACCGTTACCCCAGTCTGAGGTCCTGGGTGCTCTGGAGCAGATTTTCATCAAGGATCTCTGTACTTTGCTCCATTCATCTTTCCCTTGATCCTGACTAGTCTCCCAGTCACTGCCATTGCAAAACATCCCCACAGCATGCTGCCACCGCGCTTCACCATAGGGATGGTGCCAGGTTTCCTCCAGATGTGAAACATGGCATTCAGGCCAAAGAGTTCCATTTTGGTTTCATCAGACCAGAAAATCTAGTTTCTCCTTTTACTGAGGAGTGGCTTCCGTCTGGCCACTCTACCATAAAGGCCTGATTGGTGGGGTGCTGCAGAGATGGGAGAACCTTTCAGAAGAATCACCATCTCCGTCAGTGACCATCAAGTTCTTGGTTACCTCTCTGACCAAGGCCCTTCTCCCCCAATTGCTCAGTTCTTCCATTGAAAAATGGAGGTCACTGTTCTTGGGGACCTTCAATGCTGCAGACATTTTTTGGTATCCTTCACATCTGTGCCTCAACACAAACCATGACCCCATGACCTGGTTTTTGCTCTGACATGCACTGTCAACTGTGGGACCTTATATAGACAGGTGTGCCTTTTCAAATCATGTCCAAACAATTTAATTTACAATAGGTGGACTCCAATCAAGTTATAGCAACATTTCAAGGATAATCAATGGAAACAGGATGCACCGCACAAATGAGTCCCATAGCAACGGGTCTGAATACTCACATAAAAAAAGTCAAGCCATACAAGTAACTTTTGTCCAAAGAAAACGAACCTCCTACAGTTTGAGTAAACTTAAAACCTGATGTTTTTTTCTGACAAAATGTGACAATTGAGGATTTGGATAAAGCGGATTGTAAAGCTTCTAGTACCTGCTGTGACTGAGTGTAGCTATAGCTAGCCATGCCCTCTTGTGGCGAGCTAGCACGAGATCCTCCCTCTTCAATGGTCTGTAAAGGCAGGCAAAACAAATGGAGAGAGGAACGCAATCAACCCCAATAAAAAGCAAGTAAATTGACATGAATGGGAAATTATACAATACATCTAATCATCCCACATACGAAACTATAGTTTAACTATTAAAAGTGTCAACAAAAAAGCAAGTGAAGAGTACCAGGTTGGCAGTGGACTCTGCCGCAGCATACACTGATGGGCTCTGGAACCCTGTGTCTGCAAGATCATTTAACAAGACAATTGTGAACTTGTATCCATATTGTACAAGGGGTCTTCAAATTGTGAGCCTTGACTGTTACCAAATGACAGAATCAGTTGGGAAATGGAATAGCCCAATTTGTCTTTACCTAATGGAAATCTGTTGAAAATGCATCTACAGAACAGCATATAATAAAATGGTGGCCAAGGACTGTCCTACCAGCTCTTCACCGACTTCAGAAACCTCACAAGCAGGTGATGTCAACACACTCACCTTCACCAGTATAGATGTACTCCTCTGAATATTCACCTGAGACACACCAAGGATGTACCATTTACATTAGACTCAAAACAAGTACTTTTTTTGTGATCAAGACGGCGTCACTGGACAGGCTGGCCTACCCTGGTCGTCACCATTGCTCCTTTCGTCAGCGTCCTCCTCTGATGAGGTCAAGGCCTGTTTACCAGATGTGGGGATGGGGCTCGGCCCCTGCTGCACCCAGAATGTAGGGAGTGCTGGAACCATGGGATTTTCTACAGTCTGTCCCTAAAGAGACAGTTACAAAAGTAGACAGCAGGTTGACTTGAATACTAATGCTCCCAACTATCAAAGTCTGTAGCCTGAGGGCTTCTGGGCTGGCTACATAGTTACCGACAAGGGAGGGAAGGCAGATTCATCTCCCCCCTCAATCTCATAGAAGGTGATTGTTCCATCCATGTCCTGTGCCTCCTGTCCAGCCTCGGGGACGTAGCTGAACTGGCACTCCTTGCTGATAGCAGGGATCTGGCGCCTGCTTCGGCTGCAAGAGCTCAAATGAATACACATACTTTTATAACCACAACATGTCGAACCATGACTACATTCTCTATGGACAGGGCCACCGGTAATATCCAAAGTTACTGTAGCTCAAATTGCTCATTCTGCTTGACATCGCTAAGACGATAAAAGGCGTATTACCGTGACCTGAATGAGTAGTTGTCGAAACTGTGGTAGCAGCGTTTTCCTGAGTGAGGGTAGTATGTCATCTCCGGCCCAACGAGGGGATGATTGTTCAGGAAACGGGCTGAACTTCTGAACAGAACCCAGATTGGCAACAGCATAGATACCAGCAGAATATAATCAACGATAAGGAACATGACCTTCAGTAATGGTGAAGTACAGCAGCGGCGTAAAGGTGTTTTAGAGTGATTTGTCAAATTTAAAAGCACACCAACCTGGGTGGGCCATATCCTCGCGGGGGCCTGGGTGGAAGATGAGGCCGATAGTGTTCGTAGGGCATTGTCTCTGGTGGTGTGGGGGCATGCATGCCAGGGGCACGCCCAGGGGGTAGGCCACCAGGGCCTGATTGAAAGCGGGGAGGCAGGCCAGACACCATCAGCATCTCCTTCCCTCTGGGTTTCTTAAAGAAACGCCGCCGGCCCCGCAACTCTGAATCTAACATACAGAAGGGCTAACAGTTGTACAGGTCTTCAATGGTCCAAGGCCCAATACGATGTTCATTGTTATTAAAAACTTACTAAGACCATCTAACGGTTAAAGGGCATACTGACCCATCTCTCCAGGATACTGCTCAGGCCGGCTGTATGATGGTCCCTTGCGGCTCGGGGTGATGTTCCAGGCAGGGACAGGGTTCACAGGCTTGAAGTTAGTCAGAGACACAAGATGTCTGAAAGGGGTGGGTGGGGTATAGAGAGGAGGTCTCAAACCTAATATTGAAAAGAGCACCTTCTTGATGGTGAACCACTGCATCTATCATACTCTATGACTGAACCATTTGGGATGGTACATTTACATTTTAGTCATCTAGCAGACTCCTATCCAGAGTGACTTCCAGTGCATTCACCTTAAGATTACTGTATGTGGTTGTCCCACCTAGTTAACACATTTTCCTCAATAAAGGAGCTATCCGCAGTCAGAGCGGGGGGGGTCAGAAGTTGAGCAAGGACTCTGCTTCAAGGGGAAGCTGGTTCCATAATTGGGGTGCCAGGACAGAGAAGCCCTTGTACTGGGTTGAGTGGGAGGACCAAGAGATCAGAGGTGGCAGAACGGAGTACTCGTGTTGGGGTGTAGATTTGGAGCAAAGCCTGACGGTAGGGAGGGGCAGTTCCTCTTACTGCTCTAATACAAGAATGTGCCAGAAAACTAAAATAAGCACACATTGATGGGTGCTGTGTAGAAGTGCCTATGTATAAGTCAGTTCAATTGGGGTGTTTTTTAAAAAGGGACTGGTATCTCACTTTTCTCCAAGCTCTTCGATGAACACTGTCACAGCGCTGGGGTGAGTGCCCACCTCCTGAATGAAGGCATTGTAATACTTCCCTTTGGGGTCTAGACGAACCTGCATGGAAGACATGGGCTACCCTTATTCATTTGGAGTATTTTTTATTCCCCCCCCCGCAAAACAATCTTAATTTAGTGGATAAATTGGATTACTGTACCTGACACTTGTCTCCCAAGAAGTACTGTCTTCCAGCAAACACCATGTAATCAGTTTTCTGCATCTCTGTTTCAGAGAAATTATATGCCATTCCAGAACACCCAATTATACAACTGCTCTACATTAAGAAATGACTGTACGGTAGAATCATATCAGCCCCACGTACAAAAGGTCTCTGTGTGAATCTTGTTGTTTATGACTAATGTCTCATTATTAATGCAGCAGTTCCACAAGAAACCCCAACAGAAGGGGGCAACATGGCCTACCTCTGCGACTGTCATGCCATACGTCAAACTGGACATTTCTGTACATCTCAGAATCCAGCGCTTTGAGCACCTTGTACGGGAGAGAGAGTTTTGCTGGTCCATCTGGAGTCTTAGGAAGAGAAAGAAACTGGATTTGTGTTCCTAGAATCTAGTCTTCATCAAAAAAATGTTTTGTATAAACTACAACTCAGTGGTAACAATAGACGCTATAGAAAACGTTGTCACCTTTGCTTCCTCTGCTCCAGGTCGGGGTTTGTCCTCTGTGCGACTGTGCCCATTGAACTCCCAATCATCCCTACAAGAAAGTAAACAGAGTGTAGAAAAATTGTACTTTACAAAAACCTGATAAACAAAATTCATACAATGACTACAATAAACACGGAGTGTACTCAACATTAAGAACACATGATCCCCCTTCATCTACACAGATTCTGAAGTGGATGAGACAAAGGATTTAAGCCTTGAGACATGGATTGTGTGTGTGTGCCATTCAGAGGGTGAATGAGCAAGACAAAAGATTGAGATGCCTTTGAACGGGGTATGGTAGTAGGTGCCAGGCGCACCGGTATGTATCAAGAACTGAAATTCTGCTGGGTTTCCCCCCACTCAACAGTTTCCTGTGTATCAAGAACGGTCCACCACCCAAAGAACAACCAGCCAACTGTGGGAAGCATTGGAGTCAACATGGGCCAGCATCCCTGTGGAACGCCTTCGACACCTTGTAGAGTCCATGCCGACAAATTGAGACAGTCGAGGGGAAAAGGGTGTAACTCAAAATTAGGCTGGTGTTCCTAATGTTTGGTAAACTCAGTGTATAGACGCTTTGGTGAATTTATGCGTACTGTAGGTGGGTTGTTTCACGACAGGAGTCCCTTTCAGTAGCGTGCCGTGGGCCTGGGCCTTCAGTGAGGTCCTACACAGTCCCACCCGAATTAATCCACCTCTTATTACCATCATTATGATGCCATGGCTCTAGACACTATACATTTAGACAGAAACGCAGTATAACCAGGCGTTGCGTCACCTTGAAATTGACAATTTTTATTCCGAGAATTGCAGGGGAAGAGTACAATACAGTACAGGTCAACTAATTGGCAAGAACATAGTCGAGTGTAACAGAGTTATATTAATATTCTTCTTCTATCCATTTCTGGTCCACAAACTTTGAGCTTTAAGTCCCCCCCCCTCCAAAAAAATACAATGTGTTCACTAAACAGCGCATTGTCGCACCCAAAGCAGTTTCACCGTGATGATAAAGACATAACTATTCACTGAAAATAAAAAGAAAACAAATAATTTGCAACATAGGCTATTTGCCATTTTATTTTGTTAATATATAGGCTATTTAATATTAACGAAATAAAATGCGAAACATACATACACATTTAATAAAAAATAAAATGCATTGTATGCCTACTCAAAGACTGATTATTTGAACACAAAATCCTTCCTCCTTTCTTTCCTCAAGAAGACTTCAATGACTGTTGTACAGTCTGTGCGTTTCAGTTCCACCGATAAGTCCTTTTCTATCGACATGGAGGCTAATGCTGAATGCCGAGTCTGTCCAGTAGCATTTCTGGAATACGTTTAGATTCGCTTTAAGGCCGAGAATGACCGCTCGACAGAAGCCGTGGACACAGGGATGGTCACTGTCACACATGCCAATGTGTAAAGTTGCCACATGTCATCATTCAGATTTTTCTGCTTAAGGAAATCAAAGGGGATCAGAGAGACGTTTCCCTTCAAAAGCAGTCATAGCATACATTACAGTCAGTTTTGTTTTTAGCTTGGATAGGTCGAACAGTGTTCCGTGACTCTGTTAAGCTGGAGAAGGCTGTTTGCGGGAATTTTTTTTACGGTAGGTCTGAAAGTGCTGGGGGTCCAGGAGGGAGAGAAACATTAAATTTTTCGTGGTCTTGAAACCTGTTTCGTATCTGGCAAAAAATGTTGTCCAGAATATTTCTGTGGAGTTGTTGGTAGTATGTGCGAGGGTCTCCTTGTGCCGGGCCTCTGCGTGCGCTGGGTGAACTTGAGATGCGCGCTGTGTCATCGTAGATTTAACTGAACCTGCGCCTCTCTCGCTCAATTGTGTTACAAAACTCGTTCACCCTTGTCAGGCAGAATTGTGCATCCTAAGTTTGTTTCTGTAGAATTCCAAAAAGCACATCAGAATAATTAAAAATCCCATTGAATGTTTCAAGCAAAAAACAAAACTCAAAATCATCCAAACGTGCATTAAATCCATCAGCCATAAGCACATTATCCCCGTCATGGTCATCATGATGTTCCAGTAAGTGGTTAAACAGCTCCTTTAGGGCAACTCTTTTCAAAGACGGCATTGACCAATCTAGATGTATATTGCCACCAGAAGGTGAATTCACCAATTTGTAAGTCGCTCTGGATAGGAGCGTCTGCTAAATGACTTAAATGTAAATGTAATGTAAATGTTGGTGCAACCTTAGGAAGACGACGCTTGCAGATGTCATCCAGCAGTTGCGTGCGCTTAGGGGATCGCAAGAAAAATGCTGCAAGGCCATTGAGGTTGGCAAAGAAGACCTTGCATTCTTTAAGCTCTGAGGCTCCTTGAGTCAGAAGTAAATTTAGTAGCCTGCACCCCATTGAGTCCAGATGCCATGACTGCCGCGCCATCAAAACACTGTGCCACAACTTCATCCAGACTACATTCATTTTCCTCCAAGAAACGGAAAATAAGAGCGGCAATGTCATCAGCTCGCTTGCCGCTTGTCACATCTTCAAATCGGATAAATCGCTCCTTGACTCCTGTGTCCGTCACATAACGCAGGACAAGTGAGAGCTGTGCTGCATTTCCCACATTTGTTGTCTCGTCCACCATAACAGCAACAAAGGGAGCTTTTTTAATCTCTTCTCCCATCACTTCAACAATAGCATAAATTAGGTAATTTTGTATTTTGCCTGACGTCCCAATGAACACTTTGTTAATGGACAGGTGGTATTGTAAATCTGTGTTGCTTTCAGAAAGAAGCTCCACGTAGTTCCCTTAGTTTGTGGAGTCAGCACTTTCATCGTGTCCCCTAAATGAAAGTTCCTGTTTACCCAAAAACATGACACAATCAATGAGTATTTTCAATATTTCCCTATTTTTCTTCACCTTTTCATTGTGCAGCTCCGTTGCCCTGCGCGCTTGTTTGTTGAGCTGTGGATCCACTCGGGTGTCCCCAAAAGTTTTCAAAAGCACCATTGCTTGTAAGTGCCCAGCCGAACTTTAGTGTCTCATTGTTGCCTTGCTTAGACAACTTATGTTTGCAAAGCCAATGTGGCTCCAAACACCAAATCGATCACTTGCAAATAATAGGCATTCCCAGCAGTACAGTTTGCAGTGCTTCTCGGAGCCTGTGAGCCATTGATAGCGCTCGTAGTTGGAACTTTGAAAGTGGCGAACGAACCTCTTTCCCACCTGTGACAGGCTTTGTAGCGTCGGGCGACCTCTCCTTACAATGTCTAACTTTTCTTGAAAAGTTCATCTTGAGAATGGCGTTATAATGATATCCTCGACCAAATCGATATCTTCTCCTCCTTCCGCCATTGTGGGTTGAAAAAACAGCTTAGTAGTAGGCAAATTAATTTGTTTATCAAATTCAGTTTCCTAGTTCTAAGGTTCTGCATATACCTGCCCATAGGTCCTGCCTCTCAATATTGGTAATCCAATCAAAAGACGAGCACGCACTACACCTGCTAGCTGGCTCCTGTGTAACACTGGAGCCAGCCAGCAGACGTACAATAGCCAACTAAAGCTGATTGGTTGACACTAAAGTTTCATTTCCATTCACTTTAAGCTACAAGCGCCCGCACTGTTGATTCTGAAGGCCTAAGGGCAGATTTTAGACCCCTGGCAACACATGATGGCTGAATATGATTGGATAAAAGATCTAACAAAGACCAGCCCTCCAAATCTCAACCTGGGGCTGGAAGCAGTGCAACCAAGAGGAAAGCTATGAAATGAAGAGTATAACTCTTACTCTGGGGAATAATTTAATACATATTTGTGGGAAAATATATATATATATATATTCTGATGATGTTTAGGCCAGCAGACAAGGCTTTGCTGGCCCTGACGGCCACCACTGGTCCCTTTTGGGTAATGTAACTTAGTAAAAAAATATTATTTCACCTAAATTGACCATACATGTTTTCCCATCTCAAGTTGTAAAAAGAAAAGACTACTAAGTGCCAAATAAAAGTAACAGGGTTGATGTGTTCATCTTAAAACATCAGCCATTATTCCCCTTGTGACAAAGGGAATGAAAGCTTGTGTGCAATAGGAATAGGCAATTGAATGAAAGCTTCACAAAACGTGTGTTACGCTCAGTCCACTCAGTTTTCCACCACAAAACACTAGAAAGTAAAACCAGCTCATACTTGAACACAACAATTTGACTATTAGATGTTGTACGTTTCTTTCGGGTTGACGTTAAAAATGAGGGACAAGTTTAACCTTAAATTGAATCACAAATCACTTTTTTTTTTACTGAACAAAGCATAAAGATAAATAAAAAACGCAACATGTAAAAAGTGTTCATGTTTCATGAATTGAAATAGAAAGACCAGAAATTTTCCAGCATATTTCTCTCAAATTTGGTTTACATCCCCGTTAGTGAACATTCCTCCATTGCCGAGATAATCCAGCCACCTGACCTGCGTGGCACGATCATTACACAGGTGCAGACCCTTTTCCAGCACACGACAGACGTTACACACATCTCTTAGCGGCATCAAGAAAGCCATGGCCATCCCATTCAACAGCGTAGAGTTCCGGTTATATTACAAAATATTTTTGGGGTTCTCATATGCTTAATGTTTTTTGGCTGCCGTTCTATAAGAACTCCTTGGTCTGCCACAAATTGCACGTCGCCCTTGTGCGGCAATGGTTTCAAACACAGACAAGGGTCTATAATAATTTTTGAAAAACCTTTAACTAGGCAAGTACGTTAACTAATTCTTATTTACAATGACGGCCTAGCCCAGTCAAACCCTAACGACACAGGGCCAATTGTGCATCTCCCTACGGGACTCCCAATCACGACCTTTTGTGATGCACACTGAGGTGCAGAGCCATAGACCGCTGCGCCACTCGGGAGGCCCATATAAAAAAGGCCACTAAAATCTGCAGTGTTGTCACACAACACGACAGTGGCATGCTGACTGCAGGAATGTTCACCAGAGCTGTTCCCAGAGAATTTAAAGTTAATTTCTCTACCATGAACTGCCTCCGTCGTTTTAGAGAATTTGGCAGTACGTCCAACCGGCCTCACAAACCGCAGACTACGTGTGACCACGCCAGCCCAGGACCTCCACGCCCGGCTTCTTAAGCTGTGGGATCGTCTGGAACCAGCCACCTGATTAAACTGTGGGTTTGCACAACCAAAGAATTTCTGCACAAACTGTCAGAAACAGTCTCAGGGAAACTCATCTGCGTGCTCGTCGTCCTCACCAGGGTCTTGACCTGACTGCAGTTCCAGCGTCGTAAACAAATTTAGTGGGCAAATGCCACAGAAGTGTTCTCTTCACAGATGAAACCTGGTTACAACTGTACCAGGCAGATGGAAAACAGTGTATGGCGTCATGTGGGCGAGTGGTTTGCTGATGTCATTGTGAACAGAGTGCCCCATGGTGGTGGTGGGGTTATGGTATGGGCAGGCATAAGCTACAGAAAATGTCTCAGCTCCTCCATGGCATGCATTCTCATCGAATTCGTCACCCATTGAGCATGTTTGGGATGCTCTCAATTGACGTGTACGACTGTGTGTTCCAGTTCCCGGAAATATCCAGCAACTTTGCACAGCCATTACCGAGTGGGGCAACACTCCAATCAACAGCCTGATCAACTCTACGTTAACGAAAGGTCACCACACATGAGGCAAATGGTGGTCGCACCAGATTCTGATCTACACCTCTATTTTTTTTCAATGTATATAATAATCTTCAGAAATAACTGTCAAAGCAACAACAAAAATACCTAGGGATTTACAATGATGCTAAAAACGTGGCCATTTTGGGATGAAGTGTGTTCATTTTCCTAGAAGTCAGAGGGTACACAGTAGGACATGTCAAAATGCTGAATTTTGGCACTTTACCAGGTCTTTAGTTAAAAGTATGTATTGAATTTTCCATGTGGTCTATATTAAGGGCACTTAATATAAACAGGCTTTTAAAACTCAATATTGGTGCACAAGTTAAAATATCAAAGGGATGCAAAAGGGACTCATTTTTATGGAATGACCCAAGTAACTAGCAACTGTAAGACTTAGGTTTAGTGTAGAGGGCTTTATGGATATCAAAAGTGGTGTGCAGAGCACAACTTCACCTCAGAGTCTGACCCCTGTCCTCAGGGGTATCATAGCCTGCATCCTCACTGCACACCGACAGGCTGTTCCTATAGCGACGGCCTCCGCCATGGAACCCTTCCAAGGCTCCTTGCACCTCTGCCTCGCCGACACCAAGGACTTGTGTGTACAGCAGCTCATACAACAGAGCTGGATCCAGATGGAGAAAAAAGGTTGTACATTTCCTACTCACTACACATGAAAGTATTGATCATTTAAAATATTGAGTAACTAAAATAAATGAGTAGCCAATTATAGGACTTAGAGTGAAGATTTATCCACTGCTGTGGAGCTGGTGGAAGGAGCTATAGGACGGGCTCATTGAAATGGCTAGAATGGAATTGAGTCAAACGTGGTTTCCTTACCTTTGACGTGTATGACACGGTTCCATCTATACCATTCTAGCCATTACAATGACCCAGTCTTCCAATAACTCCTCCCACCAGCCTACACTGATTTTTCTGAATTCTGATGAGTGAGAGTACAGACCTTGACACAGAGCTGCGTGGATGGGGTAGTTCCTGGGGTACACAACATCATAATGGCCATTGTTGGAGCAACACAGCAGAATCTGCAACAGTCAGAGAGCAGAAGTGTAATGCATTTTTACTCTTAACCAGTCATCAAATGGTAGAGTCCCCCCAAATCAAATTGTCTACAGCAGTTATTCCCAAACTGCCGTCGGCGGCACGCCAAAAAAAAAAAAGTAGTATTTTTACTTCACTTTTTCAAACAGTCCATTTATATTGCAACAAGCGGTTCTGTGAAAATTGAATTTAAAAATCAGAAGCCATTGCAAGATTTCTGGATTGGGCTCCGCTCCGACTATCCTGCCTTGGCAAATCGCTCTGTTAAGACACTAATGCCCTTTGCAACCAGGTACCTATGTGAGAGTGGATTCTCAGCCCTCACAAGCATGAAAATTTAAACACAGGTAGACTGCGTGGAAAATGATTTAAGACAGACGCTCTCCAATACAACATTGCAAGGTTATGTGCATCTTTTCAAGCACACCCTTCTCATTAACCTGTGGTGAGTTATTCACAATTTGTGATGAACAAATAAGGTTATGTAAGATGGTTAAATAGAGCTAAATTATTGATGATTATCATAAGCGCCGTCACTTCCCACGAGCAGTGTTGTAAAAAAACACTCATTCCCATGCTTAATAAATGTATCGTATAGTGTGTTGGTGTGTGGCAGGCTTACAATGATGGCAAAAAAAACAAACATTTGAGAGTACTGGTGCTAGAGGGGGTACGCAGCCAGAGGTTGAATGTTTGAAGGGGTACGGGACAACAAAAAAAGTTTGGGAACATCTGGTCTACAGAATAGAGAACAAACTGAGAGAGAAATAGAGGTAACAGACTTAAGCATGACTTGCTGTTTTTTTTCCTGGTTCAATGAACGAAGTAGACCAAACCCAGCTGCTATTGCATTGGTGTCTATGGGAGACACACCAAGTTAGAGACTGGAACCAACTTTTTTTGTTGCTTCCAATGGTAAGCAGCCTGAATGAACCCCATTTTCATTTATATACGCCATCTTTGGCTGTAGTCTTCTCAAATGAGAGCAGTACCATCTAATGGACAAACCAAAGCACACTACAAAAAGTATGTGGACACCTGCTCATCAAACATCTCATTCCAAAATCATGGGCATTAAAATGGTCCTCCCGTTGCTGCTATAACAGCCTCCACTCTTCTGGGAAGGCTTTCCGCTAGATGTTGGAACATTGCTGCGGGGACTTGTTCCAGTCAGCTACAAGAGCATTAGTGAGGTCGACACTGATGTTGGGCGATTAGGCCTGGCTCGCAGTTTCAATTCAAAGATTGATGGGGTTGAAGTCAGGGGTCTTTGCAGGCTAGTCAAGTTCTCCACACAGATCTCTACAAACCATTTCTGTAAGGACCTCACTTTTTTTTGCGCAGGGGCATTGTCATGCTGAAACGGGAAATGGCCTTCCCCAAACTGTTTCCACAAAGTTGGAAGCACAGAAACGTCTAGAATATCGTATGCTGTAGCATTATGATTTCCCTTCACTGGAACTAAGGGGCCTAGCCTGAACCATTAAAAACAGCCCCAGACCATTAATCCTTCTCCAAACTTTAGGGCAGGTAGCATTCTCCCGGCGTCGCCAAACCCAGATTTGTCTATCGGACTGCCAGATAAAGCGTGATTCATCACTCCAGAGAAATACGTTTCCACTTGAGGTCGACCGATTGCTTTTTTCAACGCTGATACCGATTATTGGAGGACAAAGAAAAGCAGATACCGATTAAATCGGACGATTTTTTACATTTGTAATAATGACTATTACAACAATAATGAATGAACATGTATTTTAACATCATATAATACACCAATAAAATCTATTTAGCCTCAATAAATAATGAAACATGTTCGATTTGGTTTAAATAATGCAAAAACAAAGTGTTAGAGAAGTAAAAGTGCAATATGTGCCATGTAAAAAAGCTAACGTTTAAGTTCCTTGCTCAGAATTTAACATATGAAAGCTGGTGGTTCTTTTTAACATGAGACTTCAATATTCCAAGATAAGAGGTTTTAGGTTGTAGTTAATATAGTATTTATAGGACTCTCTATACCATTTATATTCCATATACCTTTGACTATTGGATGTTCTTATAGGCACTTTATAGTATTGCCAGTGTAACAGTATAGCTTCCATCTCCCTCCGACGCTACCTGGGCTTGAACCAGGAACACATCGACAACAGCCATCCTCGAAGCATCCTTACCCATCGCCCCACAAAAGCCACAGCCCTTGCAGGGCAAGGGGAACAACTACTCCAGGTCACAGAGCGAGTGACGTTTGAAACGCTATTGGCGCGCACATCGCTAACCAGCTAGCCATTTCACATTGGTTACACCAGCCTAATCTCGGGAGTTGATAGGCTTGAAGTCATAAATAGCGCAACGCTTGAAGCACAGCAAAGAGCTGCTGGAAAGTGCTGTTTGAATTAATGCTTACGAGCCTGCTGGTGCCTACCACCGCTCAGTCAGACTGGTCTATCAAATCATAGACTTAATTATAACACAGAAATACAAGCCTTTGGTCATTAATATGGTCAAATCCGGAAACTATCATTTCGAAAACAAAACGTTTATTATTATCGCATATACCCTGACTCTGCGTGCAATGAACGCAAAAGAATTGACAATTTCACCTGGTTAATATTGCCTGCTAACCTGGATTTCTTTTAGCTAAATATGCAGTTTTAAAAATATATACTTCTGTGTATCGATTTAAAAAAAGGCATTGATGTTTATGATTAGGTACACGTTGGAGCAACGGCAGTCCTTTTTCCGCAAATGCCACCGCATCGATTATATGCAACGCAGGACACGCTAGATAAACTAGTAATATCAACCATGTGTAGTTAACTAGTGATTATGATTGTTTTTTTATAAAAAGATAAGTTTAATGCTAGCTAGCAACTTACCTTGGCTTCTTACTGCATTCGCGTAACAGGCAGGATTCTCGTGGAGTGCAATGAGAGGCAGGTGGTTAGAGCCTTGAACTAGTTAACTGTAAGGTTGCAAGATTGAATCCCCGAGCTGACAAAGTAAAAATCCGTCTTTCTGCCCATGAACTGTTCCTAGGCTGTCATTGAAAATAAGAACGTGTTCTTAATTAACTGACTTGCCTAGTTAAATAAAGGTGTTAAAAAATATATTTAAAAAGAGCCAAATTGGTGTCCAAAAATACCGATTTAGAATTGTTAATGAAAACGGCCCTAATTAAAAAAATAACAATAAAAAAAAAAAAAAAAAAAATCGGCCATTCCGATTAAATCGGTCGACCTCGAGCTTCAGAGTCTAATGGCTGCGAGCTTTACACCGCTCTAGCTGACGCTTGGCATTGCACATGGTGATCTTAGGCTTGTATCCGCCCGCTCAGCCATGGTAACCCTTTTCATGAAGCTCCCAATGAACAGCAACATGGGCACTTCCAGAGGCAGGTGGAACTCTAGTGAGCGTTGCACCTGAGGACCGATGATTTTTACACGCCATGTGCTTCAGCACGCCGCGATCCCGTTCTGTGAGTTTGTGTACTACCACTTTGTGGCTGAGCCGTTGTTGCTCCTAGAGGTTTCCACTTCAATAACAGCACTTACAGTTGACCGGGGTTGCTCTAGCAGGGCAGAAATTTGACAAACTGACTTGTTGGAAAGGTGGCATCCTATGACAGTGTCACGTTGAAAGTCACTTGAGCTCTTCAGTACGGACCATTCTAATGCCAATGTTTGTCTATGGAGATTGCATGGCTGGGTGCTCAACTTTTTTCACCTGTCAGCAACAGGTGTGGCTGAAATAGCCAACTTACTAATTTGAAGGGGTGTCCACATACTTCTGTATTACACATCACCTCCTATCCACACACCTGGTTCAATTAGCAACCTGGTTCAGTTTTGCCTGGTAATTACTTCATTAGTCAGGCATTTAAGATGCTCCAGGGCCTGGGCAGTGAATAACCACACTTACCTTCTCTATGTAGTCTACTTCAGTTATCTCCGTTGGTGGCTTCCCAGGGTACCTGTATACAAGGAAGCACCGCCTGCCACACGGCCAACAAACTTATTTCAGGTTACATTAAACTGCATTTCATAAATCTAATTCTCCATATCACATTTGACAATATCCTGTCGGCCAACAAAGGTTGTACAATGTGGCAGGTGATGTTTAACTGATAACACATTGTGCAGCACTTACCTGTACAACGACGACAAAGCCTTTATCTCAACTTGGCCAGTGGTTTCCTGGAGAAAAACATTTAACAGTATGTACATGACCTTTCTTCATATGGTCTGAATCTGACCCATGGCTTGTGCAATGTGCTTTTATAACATGTAGTTCTATAAACATACCTTGGGGTCCTCCAGACGTTCCAGATACTTCTCAAATGACCCTTCAACAAACTGGGAGATAAAGCATGCCATTAGACTTAGATTTTAAGCAATCAGTGCTATCTGGAATTCTTGGGACGTCCCTACCCTTAAACATTTTGAAGTCAACTTACAGGTTCAAAGTTGCATCTGTTCTCTCTCATGAAGGTGACACAGTCTTTCCTTATCTTTTGATGGTAATTTTGAGAGTAATACATCTTGGAGGAAAGAAAATCATTACATAGTGCACCTGTATTTCATATTCGACAATCTCCTCTTTGCGCCCTGGAGCATAGTGTTGTGCAATTCATATTTTAACTCTGGCCTCGGCAATAATTTCAGTCAGCCAAATGAACCACAGCCGAAGATGAACAGGCAGGCTAAATGAACCCATGAGTTCCCAAACGACCATTTATTTTGAAAAAAATACAACTTCGTATTCGCACACCATGAATTCAGTCAGATAAATGTAATATATTATATTCTGAACGTTGAACGTCAAATGGGACGTATAAAAACATTTCGCTAAATTGCTCTCGCCTACCTGCTCAGAGACAGCTCGAAATAGACAGGACGCGTCTCGTGCCATCATTTTCCTGTAGAGACCGATGCTGGCTAGATACTCGTCCATGTTTACAAAATACTTCTTCAAGGCTTTCTGCATTTTAAGGATGTTGTAAATAAAAAGACTATAAATATGCAAAGCTTCATAACTTTCCGCGTAGAAGATAAACATGAAGTTCGAAAGTTTCCTTTCGAGTTGGAATAAAGAAACAGGTGCTAAAACTGAGCACTGATTACAGAGTCAACACCGTCATTCATGCCAACCGTTGAAAACTTTATTGAAAATTCTTGTCTTTGATTGGTTACACTATATTCTTGTTTTTTTTTATAATACTGCACCCCCATCTATTTTGTTTATAGCCTCCCATGCCTTATCCAGTGAAAAGGCTACTCCACAGCCAGAAACGAATGATAAACCTGACTCTGAGGAAATTATTTGTAAAAAATCTGGCCAAAATCTAACCGAATATACACCAAATATACAAAAGTATGTGGACACCCCTTCATATTAATGGATTCGGCTATTTCAACTACACCCGTTGCTGACAGGACTATAAAATCGAGCACACAGCCATGCAATCTCCATAGCAGTGGTAGGCCACACAAGGGCTGCCAAGTGCTGTAAAAATAGTTTGTCCTCGGTTGCAACACTCCAAACTGCCTCTGGAGGCAATGTCAGCACAATAACTATTCATTGGGAGCTTCATGAAATGGGATTCCATAGCCGAGCAGCCGCATACAAGCCTAGCTTGCCGCCATTTGACTCTGGAGCAGTGGAAACACCTTCTCTGTTGTGATGAATCACGCTTCACCATCTGGCAGTCTGACTGACGAATCTGGGTTTGGTGGATGCCAAGAGAACGCTACCCGCCCTAATGCATAGTGCCAACTATAAAGTTTGGTGGAGGGGGAATAATGGTCTGGGGCTGTTTTTCATGGTTCAGGCTGGGCTCCAGTAAAGGGAAGTCTTAATGCTACAGCATACAATGACATTCTAGATGATTTTGTGCTTCAAACTTTGTGGCAACAGTTTGGGAAGGCCCTTTCCTGTTTCAGCATGACAATGCCTCTGTGCACAAAGCGAGGTCCGTACAGAAATGGTTTGTCTAGATGTGGAAGAACTTGACTGGCCTGCACAGAGCCCTGATCTCAATTCCATCTAACACCTTTGGGATGAATTGGAACGCCAAACTGCGAGCCAGGACTAATCGCCCAACATCAATGCCCGAACTCACTAATGCTCTTGTGGCTGAATGGAAGCTTTGTCCCAGCAGCAATGTTCCAACAACTAGTGGAAAGCCTTCCCAGAAGAGTGGAGGCTTTTACAGCAGCAATTTTCCAACATCTAGAGGAATGCCTTCCTAGAAGAGTGGAGGCTTTTACAGCAGCAATTTTCCAACATCTAGTGGAATGCCTTCCCAGAAGAGTGGAGGCTTTTATAGCAGCAATTTTTCCAACATCTAGTGGAATGCCTTCCTAGAAGAGTGGAGGCTGTTTTAGCAGCAATGTTCCAACATCTAGTGGAACGCCTTCCTAGAAGAGTGGAGGCTGTTATAGCAGCAATGTTCCAACATCTAGTGGAACGCCTTCCTAGAAGAGTGGAGGCTGTTATAGCAGCAATGTTCCAACATCTAGTGGAACGCCTTCCTAGAAGAGTGGAGGCTGTTATAGCAGCAATGTTCCAACATCTAGTGGAACGCCTTCCTAGAAGAGTGGAGGCTGTTATAGCAGCAATGTTCCAACATCTAGTGGAACGCCTTCCTAGAAGAGTGGAGGCTGTTATAGCAGCAATGTTCCAACATCTAGTGGAAAGCCTTCCCAGGAGAGTGGAGGCTGTTATAGCAGCAATGTTCCAACATCTAGTGGAAAGCCTTCCCAGGAGAGTGGAGGCTGTTATAGCAGCAATGTTCCAACATCTAGTGGAACGCCTTCCTAGAAGAGTGGAGGCTGTTATAGCAGCAATGTTCCAACATCTAGTGGAACGCCTTCCTAGAAGAGTGGAGGCTGTTATAGCAGCAATGTTCCAACATCTAGTGGAACGCCTTCCTAGAAGAGTGGAGGCTGTTATAGCAGCAATGTTCCAACATCTAGTGGAACGCCTTCCTAGAAGAGTGGAGGCTGTTATAGCTGCAATGTTCCAACATCTAGTGGAAAGCCTTCCCAGGAGAGTGGAGGCTGTTATAGCAGCAATGTTCCAACATCTAGTGGAAAGCCTTCCTAGGAGAGTGGAGGCTGTTATAGCAGCAATGTTCCAACATCCAGTGGAAAGCCTTCCCAGGAGAGTGGAGGCTGTTATAGCAGCAATGTTCCAACATCTAGTGGAAAGCCTTCCTAGAAGAGTGGAGGCTGTTATAGCAACAATGTTCCAACATCTAGTGGAACGCCTTCCCAGGAGAGTGGAGGCTGTTATAGCAACAATGTTCCAACATCTAGTGGAAAGCCTTCCCAGGAGAGTGGAGGCTGCTTTAGCAGCAAAGGGGGATCAACTCCATATTAATGCCCATGGTTTTGGAATGAGATGTACAACGAGCAGGCATCAATAAACTTTTGGTCATGTAGTGTTGCATCACAGAAACATGACATGATAAAGCTCCTCCTTCTCAATATTAATATAGTCAATGTAAATTTAAAGAACAACACAGTTTACAGTCTGAAAACAGTATCACAATAGACAGTGTCTTGCCTCCAATGTCATTTCCTTCCTTTTCCCTTTCCCCCACTTCTTGACTTCTCTCCCTCCTAGGATGAGGAACCTACAGCAGCCATCTACCTTGAGTGGATACAGATTATAGGCTACATCAGGATTGTGAGTTATAATGTTGTTGCCTGCACTTAATGTTGAAATATGAGTTGATCATTGTAGCCTATCAGTGTGTAGGCCTAGACAGTATGTTTAACTCAGGGGTTGAAGATGCAATCCTGAGTTGCAGCCCCACCACATTATTTGGTGGCCTAAAGCTGAGGGATGGTGCTGGGTAGCACTCAAAATCATGGACAATTCACTGGACAATTCAAATCACTCAAAATCATGGACAATTCACTGGACAATTCAAATCACTCAAAATCATGGACAATTCACTGGACAATTCAAATCACTCAAAATCATGGACAATTCACTGGACAATTCAAATCACTCAAATTCATGGACAAATCACTGGACAATTCAAATCACTCAATTTCATGGACAAATTACTGGATAATTCAAATCACTCAAATTCATGGACAAATCACTGGACAATTCAAATCACTCAAATTCATGGACAAATCACTGGATAATTCAAATCACTCATTCATGGACAAATCACTGGACAATTCAAATCACTCATTCATGGACAAATCACTGGACAATTCAAATCACTCAATTTCATGGACAAATCACTGGACAATTCAAATCACTCAAATTCATGGACAAATCACTGGATAATTCAAATCACTCATTCATGGACAAATCACTGGACAATTCAAATCACTCATTCATGGACAAATCACTGGACAATTCAAATCACTCAAATTCATGGACAAATCACTGGATAATTCAAATCACTCAAATTCATGGACAAATCACTGGACAATTCAAATCACTCAAATTCATGGACAAATCACTGGATAATTCAAATCACTCATTCATGGACAAATCACTGGACAATTCAAATCACTCATGGACAGTGCTCTGTGTGCAATGATGGACAGTGCTCTGTGTGCATTGATGGACAGTCCAGGCATTTGAAGCTGTACACATTGATTGTTTACAAAGACTGAAACGACAACCGAAACAACACATTGCGTAACACAACCTTATATTTTGGATTATTATAAGGGTAACACATGTGTACTAGAGTTACTAAACTCTGATTGTATGCCTTTATGGTTAGATGCATTACCCTCACCTTAAGATGTGAGATCATTGAACATTGAAAAGAAAACAGTGTTTCCAGAACCGTTTCTACAGAAGGTCTAGACCAGCATTCTACTGCTAGTAAGGCATAGTGCACTTTTAGTTAGCCAACAAACATTAACATGTATCTCAAAAGGACTTAGCATTTTTACAATTAGCTTTATAACATAGGCTTGTGTTTTTGTAAGGGAACTTAGGGGATGGAAGCTGCATTAGAAAAGAACAGAGAATAGAAACAGGCAAAGAGTCCGAGAAAGGAAAGGCAATCTGCAGAAGAGTTAGGTTGGTGCATGTAGTTAAAGCCATTCATTACATTTGTTTGTGTGCCATATATCAACTACTCATTTGTGTGCTTCATGATACTTAGCAGTACTAAAATGGAGCTGAAAAGGCTCATTAAAGATAGAGTTCATACAAAATATAGTTTGTAATTATTGTGTTTATTATGGGACCTACATTGCAGACCAATTGACTGTGATGCATGAATTTGTTTTACACAAGTTAAAGGGCTCAAAGTATGTCTCTGCCTTATTAACTACCAGCTAATTAAAAGGCAACAAGCTGATATGAGAGGCAAAATGTTGTGTTTTGTACAGTCCTTTGAGCTAAAACTTTGGAATAGTCACAAACTTTGTGGCCTCTGAACACATACTTTCAGCCTAAAAATATCCTGTTTTGCGCAAGTTTATTTTTTTTACATGGCTATCTTTTATCTCAACCATAATAACATAATATTAGCAAGAAAATTGCATGTTTGAGCTTCCCTAAAATGAATAACCTTTTTAAACAATTGTTTTGAGAGTTTTATTTTTTAACTGGTTACTTGGGTCCATCCAAAGCATATTGGATTTCTGGTTTGAGCCAGTAAATATAGTTAGATGTTAATTTGACTGAACTTCGTGAAAATTGTCAATATGTTTTTATTTTGAGTTGATATTTAGCTTTTTGTACGTTTGTGTGAAATCAATATTTTATTACAATAAATGTCAATGGAAACCAGACCGCGCAGATTAGAAGAATCCAATGTGGTAGTTGCTTGAAATATCCAAAAGGTGGCAGAAGAGCTCAAGACCAGCTCGAAGTTCGACTTGTGATTGTTCAGCATATTTTGCTGCGCTCGTCCGTATTTCGAAAGGACACCATAAGATAAGGAACCCATTAAGGTATAGCCTACATTTGACACTATATTAGTAGTACTATAATTTATATAACAATGTAGAAATCATTAGTGTCTATTTCTATAAAAAAAATACAAAATAAATAAAGAGGGCACTAATAACACAAACCATCTTGTAGCGTAGCCTACTGGTCAAAGGCTTACTTTGTCTAATAAATGTGTTTGATGGTACCAGTTTTTTCCTTCCGTGCTCTGATAATGAACATCTGGCAACAAGGTGAGCAAATTAAGAGAACAGGAATTGGGAAAGAAAAAAATAACTCAATAAAACGTATGCCCCTTATTTTTTATGACTTCAATATTGAGGAGTTGAATTTGAATATATAGTTTAAAGCGCTTCATAATCATAAAACAAAGCCTATCTTTCTCATGATGAAGTGCAGTTAAACTGTGGTATAGACCGGTGAATTTAGTTTTATCAAACAACTAATTTGCTTAATTAAAACCCATTCTTTGATGTCGAAGTAAAAGGTTTAATCAGTCTGCTTATTCGGTTAAATGGCTTGTTTGTGAATTCAGTTGTAGGGCCTATCAAGATGGTTTGGAAAATCCCTTATGCAGGTAGTATATGCATACTTGCAAAAAAAAGCGAAATAATTGTTGAAAAATCTTTTATCTTCTGAAAGAGGTTGATTAAAAAACACACAGATTAAAGCATTTTCCAACCCTTTATCTGATACTGTAATGAGAGGTGCTTGCAGCCGTATTTATTAACCACCTCGTCCAGACTATGTTAATATGGCTGTCTGTTCTCAATTGAAGACGTTTCAATTCAATGCTTTTCATAAATCTGACGCGACATGTGTTTCTGATTTCCTATGTGGCCTTAGTTTTGGAAAATTTGGGAGGGATCTGATCTGCAATTTGAAAAGTAACCCACTTTGACAACAGAATAAACATCTAAATTGAGGTTGCAATGATATATTGAACTGTATCTGAAAACTTCACATATTAAAAGAGGCTTCCATAAAATATGTGATTGTCTTATGTGGTTGTATTAATTTTTCTTAACTCAAGTCAAATGTAGTATATAAATTGGGTAACTGAATTATTCTTTCGGCAGCTTCAAACACTTTTCCCCAGATTCCCACATTGGTATGCTGCTTCACCAACCACTCCGCGAGGGACGTGTGATTGAATTGCACGGGGCCGCAGTGTGATGCTGTGTATTTGCCTAAAAGCCTGTACCCGACACAAGCATCACGGTACTTTCTCGTGTTTACCTCCCCTTTTATCTAATGGACAGTGAAACACTCTGAGACTGAATTCTTTTAATGAAAATACTGCATTAATTTTATTTTGTGGCGTGTCGTAGTAATTCAAGAGATGTTTTTAATCTTCAGATTGCCTTGGCACAACAAGCCATCTAAAAATGATTTGGAAGTGGTCCAGCTTTTCCCGCTCAGTCATTGGCTTCCTTTATTGAATTGGCTACTATTGCCAGATTCGGCCAATAAATTACCTTTTTCACCTGAATAAAGTATTATGTTTAAAATAAGGAGAGCATTTGAACCCTGACAGGAAAACCACATAGGAAAAGCACATGATTTCACGTGAAATTTCAGATAAGAAATCATGTGAAAACTTGTTTTTGGAACGCTTCACACGTTTTCACATGTATAGTTTCATGTTATCACGTTGCTTTTCCTGTTGTCACATGTTATCACATTAACTTCACATAAGATCACGTGATCACATGAAAACATGTGTTTTTGGAACAATTCACACATGATCACATGTGACACTCATCTGGTTTTTCCATAAGGGAAGACAATGTCAAGTTGTCTCTAGTTGCAATACATCATTTATAAACTCCTACATTTTAGGCTGTTGCACTCCAACCTTTGTTTAACTTTATGATTATAAAGCATGTAAAAGGGGGAATAATGATTTGAAGGAATGAAAATGTCTTAACTATATAGGCAGTGCATCTCCCATAGTGGATGCAAACACCTAAAAAAAAGTCACTGTGTTTGTGGGCCCCATGTGACTAATGGTCATTGATCAATGATATTGAAAATATTTTTTTATGTAGGCCTGTAGGGCAGAACATGGATGTTCTGCAGCTCTCATATTCTCAGTCCAGAGGTTTCATATTGTCCAGGAGGGAGATTGTTGCACTGCTTATTCTATTGCATATGATATGCCTAATTAAACACCATGATGCATGATGTAGGTTGGTTGACTTGAACCTTAAAGACATTCTATAGAACTTTGTTGACTACTAAGTATTTTTTAAACCTTCTGCTTTTGGGCTGTATGTGTAAATGTGTAGTTAATACATGCATAATCTATGAGCAGAATTACTGTTTAACCTTAATTACCCCACAAAATCCCTAGTTTGAATGTGACTTTATTTTCTTTCTGTACATTTCTTTCCTTGCCATTTTGCCTACATTTTCCCCAAAATTGGGCCAGCCTTCTAGAAATTTGAATACTAGCTAATAAGCTTCAGCCCCTCACCATTTGAATGACAGCTAGCAAAATGCAAACACAGAAGAGCGAGAGAGAGCAATGACATGGTGCACATATGTGGCGTAGTATGCCATTTTCGGGGACCACAAGTACCAGAGAATCTTTTTAAAGGGCGATGTGGAGACAGCAGCCAGGTAGACACAGCCTGACTAGCTTTCTCTTTCGCTCTCTCTCTTTCTCACTCTCTGTCAATCTCTCTCTCTCTCTGTCGATCTCTCTCGCTCTTTCTCTCTGTCGCTCTCTCTCGCTCTCTCTCTCTGTCGATCTCTCTCTCTCTCTGTCGATCTCTCTCTCTCTGTCCATCTCTCTCTGTCGATCTCTCTCTCTCTGTCGATCTCTCTCGCTCTTTCTCTCTGTCGCTCTCTCTCGCTCTCTCTCTGTCGATCTCTCTATGTCGCTCGCTCTCTCTTTCTCTGTCGATCTGTCTCTCTGTCGATCTGTCTCTCTCTCTGTTGATCTGTCTCTGTGTCTCTCTCTTTCTCTCTCTCTGTGTCGATCTCCCCCCCGCTCTCTCTCTGTGTCGATCCCCCCCTCTCTCTGTGTCGATCTCCCCCCCCCCCTCTCTCTGCTCAGAATCACTCTAGATAGCTGCCGTTCAAGCACTCCGCATTATTTTCCCTTTGGCATCAGAGCCACTACAATGATCTCCAACGGAGGGGAATAGATCATTTTGAAAACAAACATCTCTCTGCCAAAGTGAAAACCTTTTTTTCCTCCTCAGAAGTAGACACAATTACACTGAGGGATGTGTATTGTATTTGAGGCCACAGAGTTTTTTTTTTTTGATTTCATAAAAAGGAAAATATTGATAAAATAAAAAAGTGTGTCATAATAGGAACATTTAGATTTTTAATTGACAGTTAATCAGCGTGCAATATTCACATTCAGTGAAGTCCAAAGCTCCAGTCCTTGCCCATTTATCAATGTCCCTGCTCATTTGTTGGTGTCATTTCCGCCCAAATTATTGAGCTGGCTGAGAAAGTATTTTTTTCCCAGGAGAGCCACTTCATTTAAAGGAAAGAAAAGGAGAAGTGAATTTGTTGTTTTTCTTCCTGTATTTGTCACTCGTGCTGGCACTCTCCCATATGACAAGAATGTAGCCTACAGGTGGAGGCAATGGAAAAATAACCTCCAGTTCGTTGGCCCTGCATAGCGACTACTCAGTTGCTGTTGTTGCTGTTTTTGTTGTTTATGAAGAGTAAATGGTTCTGGCTGTATAAACAAATTATTCATAGCCACGGAGCCTCTCCAGAACCGGCCAGACACCCATTTGCTCTCATCCACTTCAAAAGGCTGAAAAGAAGAAAAAGCTCTTGCTCCTCATGGTTTCCTACAGAGTCTTGTTAAGGGGATGTGTACAGTAAAAGGAGGCTTCAAAGGAGCACCACTGCTGACTGGCTTGAAAGCAGCACGATTGTTTCGCGTTTTACTGCCCCGTTGTAGGTTATTAATCCTCAGTGCACCTCACCAAATCTTAATTAGTCTGATTCAAAAAATAACAAAAAAGCTAAACAAGATCACAAGAGGCCCTCTCATCAAGAAACCTGCCAAAATATTCCCCTGTTAAACGGCTGTGTAGTTTAACACTCTCTTGTTTATTTACTGTCTACACACTTCTGTGTGGTGCAGCTCTACTATAGATGAAAATATATTTAAATCCACACTTTTTTGACCCACTTATGATCACGAATGTGATATGTTATAGTTTTAGTGTTATATGTGATCAGGGTTGCAATATTCTGGTAATTTCCCCCAAATTCCCAGTTTTTTTTTTGAAATCCCGGTTGGAGGATTCCCAGAATTCCTGTTTATTCCCTTCTGATTCCAGGAATTCCTGTTTATTCCCTTCTGATTCCAGGAATTCCTGTTTATTCCCTTCTGATTCCAGGAATTCCTGTTTATTCCCTTCTGATTCCAGGAATATTCCAACTGGTATTTCTGGAAAACCTGTGGATTTCTGGAAAGTTGGGGAAGTTATCAGAATTCTTAAACCCTAATCACATATAACACTAAAACATTTCACATCAATCACTTCTTTGGACTCCGGGCATGCCCTTTTAAATCCACTTCCTCTTCTGTTATGGAGAAGCAGGAAGTTATCTGAATAAATGAATGATACTATTTGGCACTGTGCTACATATAGAAGGAGACAGAGACACTCACTGGAGGCACAGTGTCTGCTCTTTGTTGTCGTCGTTGTTTTGGAAAGCCCCACCCACCTGCTCCCATACTCCAGTCAAATGGACGGAGTGGATGTAGTCAAAGCAGAAACTGAACAGCAAAGAAAAATAGCCTGGAATGTATACAAATCCTCAAATGGCCCAAAGACAACATGCCACTGAATGGGGTACCCTGCACTGTTTTCTGGAGTACCAATCACAGAGAGAGGCTTTATCATGTACGAATCAGAATAGAGATATCATCCACACAACCATCATCATCATTCCATACTCATCCCATCATGAGAAAGGTGAGAGGGTGTTGAGGATATTAGTAGTAGTGCCGCTACCTTGGACAGAACACAAACTGTCCCCTGCTATTTTGCTGCTGGTTCTCTCAAGGGATCGCTGTCACATGCCTCTCAGACATCATCTTGTTTCCTGAAGAGTTTCCCCCTTCAAATAACATTCTCTCCAAATATATTTGTATATATTTGGAATGGCTACACATGAGAGGAAGTGATCTCGGGCCCAATGAGTGCGCTCAGCATCGTCCTCCTCCTCCCCCTCCTCCCTAACATGTCTTTTTATACAACTCGTGAGAAAGCTACTGTGAGCTGTAATGCATTTTCCATGATTAGTTTGAGTCAGTCCTGCATTGGAGTCGATCGGGGAGGTGGAGTAGAGTTCATAGAAATAAAATGGTGAGGTAATAGTTTGTCCGTGTCATTAGAAAGCCATGCCTCCAGAACTATTATCAAGGATCCATATTGTTTCTTTACCACGTTGTTTTTGTAAACCCCAAATGTAGATGAAATGTGTTGAGAAAGAAAGAGAAAACATCACCTTCCTGTCTGATAGACATGATAGACAGCAGATCAATGGTGCAAAGCAAAGTATAGGAAATTATTTGAGACCATCTTTGTCTATTCTAAAGTCCCTTGACGTAAAACAGTCTACAGCTCATCACAGGCAATAGTTAGGGGACCTGGAGGGGTCCTCAGCCAAGTTGCGGTGGAGTGACGGCCGGGAGTGTCAGCCGCTGTCCGCCACTCCTCAGGGACAGATGGCAGAGAGGCGTTAACGTGCTGCTGAAACACTGCCTGACAGTCCTGGCATATGCCACCTGCTAATTATGGTGGTGTGTAAACCCCCCGCTGTTTCCTCATCACTCATCGACTTCTGTATGTTCTGTGGATGTTTTCATCTCCGAGATCACAGGACAGAGCAATGGGATCAGAGCCTGACTCACACCCCTGTCCTCCTTTCATTTGACTCTGAGGGGGCTGAGGAAGATGGAGGAAGAGGGGAGGTTGTGGTTAGATGGTATATTGGTTTGTTTCCTCTGTATTTTTGACCATCAGGTACACAGTGTAGTTGATGGCCGCTCTCACTTGGTTACGCAAACTGAGTCTCGATGAGAGATGAGTAGGGCGGAGGAGAGGGAGAGTTCCAGGAGCAGGGATGAGATGCGGACATGGGCCTCTGTGTCCTTCTTAGCTGGAGTCTTAGCTGGAGTCTGTTCCACTGGCCAAGAAGCCTCCTCAGGAGCTGATCAATAATAGATGAAGTCTGCCAGACAGCATCAGCAGATGGGGGTTTGTCAGGGAGACATATGTGCAGACACCACTCCCTATCCCCTGTCCAGAGTGGGACCCACCTTCAAGCTGCCTCCCCATATAGGTCCCTCACTAAGTAGGGATGGTGATACATCCAGAGTGGGACCCACCTTCAAGCTGCCTCCCCATATAGGTCCCTCACTAAGTAGGGATGGTGATACATCCAGAGTGGGACCCACCTTCAAGCTGCCTCCCCATATAGGTCCCTCACTAAGTAGGGATGGTGATACATCCAGAGTGGGACCCACCTTCAAGCTGCCTCCCCATATAGGTCCCTCACTAAGTAGGGATGGTGATACATCCAGAGTGGGACCCACCTTCAAGCTGCCTCCCCATATAGGTCCCTCACTAAGTAGGGATGGGGACACATCCAGAGTGGGACCCACCTTCAAGCTGCCTCCCCATATAGGTCCCTCACTAAGTAGGGATGGTGATACATCCAGAGTGGGACCCACCTTCAAGCTGCCTCCCCATATAGGTCCCTCACTAAGTAGGGATGGGGACACATCCAGAGTGGGACCCACCTTCAAGCTGCCTTCCCATATAGGTCCCTCACTAAGTAGGGATGGTGATACATCCAGAAACGGCTTCCTCAAGCCTGAAATTCCACCACTGATCAAATAGGATTCCAATGCATGATCCACATATTCCTACTACTATATGTTTTTTTATTGATCTTGCCCAGCCGGTTCCCTAAATGAATGGACTCTAATCAGTATTGATACAGTAATAATTTAAGGTTAGGATGGGGGGGGGTAGGTGATGAGTTTAGAGGAAGGCAGCACTGCAAGGCTGTTGTGGGTTTTGTTTGTTTGTTAAAGTGTCAGCTATGCTATCTCCTTGTTGTCTACTTTTTCTTCTATCTCTCTGACCGACCACTTCTTCTATCTCTCTGACCGACCACTTCTTCTATCTCTCTGACCGACCACTTCTTCTATCTCTCTGACCGACCACTTCTTCTATCTCTCTGACCGACCACTTCTTCTTCTATCTCTCTGACCGACCACTTCTTCTATCTCTCTGACTGACCACTTCTATCTCTCTGACCGACCACTTCTTCTATCTCTCTGACCGACCACTTCTTCTATCTCTCTGACCGACCACTTCTTCGATCTCTCTGACCGACCACTTCTTCTATCTCTCTGACCGACCACTTCTTCTATCTCTCTGACCGACCACTTCTTCTATCTCTCTGACCGACCACTTCTTCGATCTCTCTGACCGACCACTTCTTCTATCTCTCTGACCGACCACTTCTTCTTCTATCTCTCAATACATCAATTTTCAGGACTGAATCAGCTGTAGATATCAGAGTCAGTGAATCAGTGTGGACTGGGCTAATTAGTGACTTCTCTGTCATCTTTGTTTTTGGGGGTACTATTTCATATCTCTACTGAATTCAGCATATTTGTCATGATCTCGCATTCAGTAGTTGATTGTGATTCATGCAAAGCATTTTTTTATTTGTAAAATAACTTGGTGGTAGGGCTGAAGTCTTTCACTGTCGCCCACTGAATAGACAGACAGACAGACAGACAGACAGACAGACAGACAGACAGACAGACAGACAGACAGACAGAGACAGGCTGACGGAAAGAACAGGCTGACTAAAAAGACAGACAGACAGCTCTCTCCTCATAATGATCACACTTCCTGGCAAAAAGGCCTGGAGGAAAATGTTGCAGGATGTCTGGAAAGACGATTAGATAAAGCAGGAAAGGTCCACAGAGACAAAAGAGAGCCATAAACAGTGGTGAACCAGTTATGTCATTGTGAAGACACACACTCCTCTAGATACCTGAACAGCCAGTATAGCATGGTGGTCCCAATGTCAATGTCTTCATCAGTTATCCACTCGGAGGTATACAATGTGCTGATTACATCAACTGTAGTCCCTCACTGGCTAATTCTCAAGGGTCTGTGTCCCTCATCTCGACTGTAACAATGACTCCTTCCCTGTAAGAACACACCAGGCATATTATCCAGCCAGGCTTTAGACAGGTGAACAGAGCTGAGAGAGGAAAGCCCTCTCCTCTCCTCTCCAGAGCTGCTGACCAGAGTGGTATTGCCTGCAGACAACTTGGCCGAGGCAGGCAGCCTAGTTCGTAAACATTCCTATTTACTGAAAGGCAGAGCAGAAATAAATAACTGTGTTAATATGGTGGGAAGGCTGGTTGGAGGGTGTTGGTACTTTTTGGTTTGTGGTGATGATGCCATTCATCACAGTGTGACAGACACTGGGAACCAGGGGCCGCTCCAGCACACTGAGAACCAGGGGCAGCTCCAGCACACTAGGAACCAGGGGCCGCTCCAGCACACTAGGAACCAGGGGCCGCTCCAGCACACTAGGAACCAGGGGCCGCTCCAGCACACTAGGAACCAGGGGTCGCTCCAGCACACTAGGAACCAGGGGCAACTCCAGCACACTAGGAACCAGGGGCCGCTCCACCACACTAGGAACCAGGGGCCGCTCCAGCACACTAGGAACCAGGGGTCGCTCCAGCACACTAGGAACCAGGGGTCGCTCCAGCACACTAGGAACCAGGGGCAGCTCCAGCACACTGAGAACCAGGGGCCGCTCCAGCACACTAGGAACCAGGGGCCGCTCCAGCACACTAGGAACCAGGGGCCGCTCCAGCACACTAGGAACCAGGGGTCGCTCCAGCACACTAGGAACCAGGGGCAGCTCCAGCACACTGAGAACCAGGGGCCGCTCCAGCACACTAGGAACCAGGGGCCGCTCCAGCACACTAGGAACCAGGGGTCGCTCCAGCACACTAGGAACCAGGGGCCGCTCCAGCACACTGAGAACCAGGGGTCGCTCCAGCACACTAGGAACCAGGGGCAACTCCAGCACACTAGGAACCAGGGGCCGCTCCACCACACTAGGAACCAGGGGCCGCTCCAGCACACTAGGAACCAGGGGCCGCTCCAGCACACTAGGAACCAGGGGCCGCTCCAGCACACTAGGAACCAGGGGTCGCTCCAGCACACTAGGAACCAGGGGCAGCTCCAGCACACTGAGAACCAGGGGCCGCTCCAGCACACTAGGAACCAGGGGCCGCTCCAGCACACTAGGAACCAGGGGCCGCTCCAGCACACTAGGAACCAGGGGTCGCTCCAGCACACTAGGAACCAGGGGCAGCTCCAGCACACTGAGAACCAGGGGCCGCTCCAGCACACTAGGAACCAGGGGCCGCTCCAGCACACTAGGAACCAGGGGCCGCTCCAGCACACTAGGAACCAGGGGTCGCTCCAGCACACTAGGAACCAGGGGCCGCTCCAGCACACTGAGAACCAGGGATCGCTCCAGCACACTAGGAACCAGGGGCCGCTCCAGCACACTAGGAACCAAGAGCTGCTCCAGCACACTAGGAACCAGGGGCCGCTCCAGCACACTGAGAACCAGGGGCCGCTCCAGTACACTAGGAACCAGGGGCCGCTCCAGCACACTGAGAACCAGGGGCCGCTCCAGCACACTGAGAACCAGGGGCCGCTCCAGCACACTGAGAACCAGGGGCCGCTCCAGCACACTGAGAACCAGGGGCCGCTCCAGCACACTGAGAACCAGGGGCCGCTCCAGTACACTAGGAACCAGGGGCCGCTCCAGCACACTGAGAACCAGGGGCTGCTCCAGCACATCAATCCGCCATATCAGCTATTTGTGAGAATGTATAAAAATGTGCAGGCCAAGTAGTTCCTCATTCTCACAGATCCCTCCAGTGTAAAGACACACACACAGACACACAGACACAGACACACACACACACACACACACACACACACACACACACACACACACACACACACACACACACACACACACACACACACACTCACACTCACACTCACACTCACACTCACACTCACACTCACACACACACACACACACACATACACATACACATACACACACACACACACACACACAGTCACAAACACAGTCACATGCAGGCACATACAAAATCCAAATAAAATGTGCAACATAAACTTGCGAGGACAAATATTTTACTTGGACACTTTTCTTACACTCACTCTATGACTGACTAAAACAAGAGGGCAACATCATACATACTGTCGTTGGCATGTGTTTAGAGAGTAATTTACTAACTGCACTCAGGTCAAAAAGCTAGTAAGGTCAAACTCTTCTCCCCTCTTCTTCCAACTGTGTGCGTGTGCATGTGTGTGTGTGTGTTTGTGTGTGTGTGTGCGTGTACGCGTGTGCGTGTGTGCGTGTGTGTGCTGGCAAATAGTATAGCATGTGATTTATGCTTTTGAGAGCAGCGAGATGCGACTTGACATTTTCCTGCTGTGGTGTAGCCCAATTCTGGCTTCATGCTTCATTACATAGCGTTACCCATGCGAGGGCCGACCCAGAAAAAATTGCCTGGACTAGTTCAATGGGAGAATTAGCACACTTCAGGTGCCCTTTGCCATCCTCGACTTCACCTGTGATAACTGACATTTTAATGTCATTAATTTCAATAATGCAATAATTCTCAACACACACCATGTACAGGCAGACACACAACAAAGCATTATCTAATGTAGGGTCATTCCACGTCATTTCAACAAGCCATGACACTCACCATCTCAGATGGTTCTGAAATCATTTCTGTAGTTAGAAACAGGTAAGATTAGAATTCCTGCAACATTTTGTTTTAAATTTAACTTGATCGCTGAGAAATTAAGCTAGTTGATTGCACCCAAATTGGCCATTGTAATTTTTGGATTCATATAATACCCCATAAATATAGTACCTAACACCTGATTTGGACCAACCTTTTATCTAATAATTATTTAGACATGAGGAACACAAAAATGGTCAAAAGCCACCCACGGAGCCCGTACTGTACACCCAACACCAATCCCAACCCAACAACCTGTATACTGTATCAGTTCTCCATGTCTGACAAGTAATATAGAGCTGCGTCTCAAGAGTATTGTTTCTTCATCCGATGTAATATAGTCTCAGTGAATTTGTTGATGTTTTCTCCCAACCTACATCCTGATATTACCAGGTTCTGATCACTAGATGGTGCTGTTCCTGCTATTGGGTGATGAAAAAGGTATAGTTCACCCAAATTACAAAATTACATATTGGTTTCCTTACCTTGTAAGTAGTCTATTGATGTGGTATGGCAGCAATCCATGCTTTGGTTTTGTTTACCTGGCCACTGTTTCAAATGCTAACAGTTTAGCATTTGTGGCTCAAAATGGTATACAAATGCTAATATAGATACCATTTGTGCCACAAAGCGTGAATATGCTGTAATACAGGTAACTGCCAAAATAATGGAATCACTTGAGTAAATGAGGGATCAAAAGTGTATTGAAAGCAGGTTCTTCCTGAGTAAATTAAGCAATTAACATCCCATCATGCTTAGGGCCATGTACAAAAATGCTGAGCAGACCATTATTTTCGTCTACCATGGCTATGCCCCCATAAGATGACAATGCCCCCATCCACAGGGCACGAGTGTCACTAATTGGTTTGATGAGCATGAAAGCGATGTTAACCATATGCCATGGCCGTGCCGTCTCAGTCACCAGATCTAAACCAAATTGAACACTTGCGGGATATTCTGGAGCAACGCCTGAGATTTCCACTAACCTAAAATAAACACAAAATTATGGAATTTCTCGTGGAAGAATGGTGTTGGATGCCTCCAAAAGAGTTCCAGACAATTGTAGAATATGTCAAGGTGCATTGAAGCTGTTCTGCCTCGTGGTGGCCAAATGCCCTATTAACCCCTAGAGTCTATTGACGCACCGGTGCGTCAGTCTAAGTAACATAATAACAAAATCCCCTCAAAATCTGTCAGTATGAACAAGAGATAGCTCAAACTGCTGTAGAGGTCCTGGATGGCAGGAAGCTTGGCCCCAGTGATTTACTGGGCCGTACGCACTACCCTCTGTAGTGGCTTACAGTCGGAGGCCGAGCAGTTGCCATACCAGGCAGTGATGCAACCAGTCAGGATGCTCCTGATGGTGCAGCTGTAGAAACATTTGAGGATCTGAAGACCCATGCCAAATCTTTTCAGGCTCCTGAGAGGGAATAGGTTTTGTCGTGCCCTCTTCACCACTGTCTTGGTGTGCTTGGACCATGTTAGTTTGTAGGTGATGTGGATGCCAAGGAACTTGAAGCTCTCAACCTGCTCCACTACAGCCCAGTCGATGAGAATGGGGGCGTGCTCGGTCCTCTTTTTTCCTGTAGTCCACAATAATCTCCTTTGTCTTGATCACATTGAGGGATAGGTTGTTGTCCTGGCACCAGGTCTCTGACCTCCTCCCTATAGGCTGTCTCGTCGTTGTCGATAATCAGGCCTACCACTGTTGTGTCATCGGCAAACTTAATGATGGTGTTGGAGTTGTGCCTGGCTGTGCAATCATGAGTGGACAAAGAGTACAGGAAGGCACTAAGCCCCTGTGTTGAGGATCAGCATGGCGGATGTGTTGTTACCTACCCTTACCACCTGGAGGCGGCCCGTCAGGAAGTCCAGGATCCAGTTGCAGAGGGAGGTGTTTAGTCCCATGGTCCTTAGCTTATCGATGCGCTTTGAGGCACTATGGTGTTGAACTCTGAGCTGTAGAATAGCTTTCTCTCATAGGTGTTCCTTTTGTCCAGGTGGGAAAGAGATGTGTGGAGTGCAATAGAGATTGCGTCATCTGTGGATCTGTTAGGGCGGTATGCATTTGGATTGTGTCCAGGGTTTCTGGCATAATGGTGTTGATGTGAGCCATGACCAGCCTTTCAAAGCACTTCATGGCTACAGACATGAGTGCTACGGGTTGGTAGTCATTTAGGCAGGTTACCTTAGTGTTCTTGGGCACTGGGATTATGGTGGTCTGCTTAAAAAAAATGTTTTACAGACTCAGACAGGGAGTGGTTGAAAATGTCAGTGAAGACACTTGCCAGTTGGTCAGCGCATGCTCGCAGTACACATCCTGGTAATCCGTCTGACCCTGCGGCCTTGTAAATGTTGACCAGTTTAATGGTCTTACTCACATCAGCTGCGGAGAGCGTGATCTTCCGGAACAGCTGGTGCTCTCATGCATGTTTCAGTGTTATTGATTTGTTTTGCACTTTTGTGTTATTTCATTGTTTTGATGTCTTCACTTTTATTCTACAACGTAGAAAATAGTTTTAAAAAAACACCCTGGATTGAGTAGATATGACCAAACCTTTGACTGGTACTGTATATTCTGTATGCAGTATATGTTATTTCATAGTTTTGATGTCTTCACTTTTATTCTACAGTACAGTAACAGTCAAAAGTTTGGACACACCTACTCATTCCAGGGTTTTTCATAATTTTTTACTATTTTCTATATAGTTTGAGACCGCACTTGGAGAAATGTTCAAAATTCTTGACATTTTCCGTATTGACTTCCTCCGAAGTCGGTCCCTTTTTGTTCGGACGGCGTTTGGCGGTCGACGTCACCGGCCTTCTAGCCATTGCGGATCCACTTTTCATTTTCCCTTTGTTTTGTCTTTGTTTTACACACCTGGTTTCAATTCCCCAATTACATGTTCATTATTTAACCCACTGTTTTCCCTATGGTTTTTGTACGTGTTTGTTTTATGTATTTCGGTCCTATTGTGTGAGCTTGGTATTTACTACATGTATTTGGTCATTTTGAGTAAAGTTACTTTTATTACTCATCTTTGCTGTACTGCGCCTGTCATGGAAATTTCCTCTATTTACCAAATCATGAGAGCAAACCACAAGTCAGAGTTAGTTATCACAAAGTCCATCTTTAATTATATGAGCTCTATCACAACCATGTGACTCTCAGATCAATTCAGTGTCTATCAATGAATTCTCTGAGAGTCCCTCACACATTGCAACTGAGATCCTTTAATAGCAAAGACACACATAGCCAGACAGCATTGGCCATAATTTATCGTTCAGCTTTGTCTCCTAAACTATGTTCTTTTCTCAAACTCAGAACCATAAACCAATCCTCCATATCAACAGGCATATATCAAATCCATCCTATCTTGACAAGATCACAGAGACACACTGACTGGCACACAGACATTATGGAGCCAAGAGATACACGCTTGACCTCTGCCCTCTCTCCAGCCCAAGCAACTTAGTCTTGACATAGAACAGATACTGCAACCCCGCCACAGTACTATACAAAAATAACATTCTGATGAGAAGTAACTTACAAACATATGATGAATATAAAACATCTTACCTATGTTACCAACCAATTCTGATTATTCCCCAACACGCCTGACTCTTCTGCACCAGCTACACACAGACCTTTTACAGAAACACGCACCTCAAAATGGAGTCAGCAGGAGCAGACAAAACCCCTTTGGCGGTCGAGGAGCACGTCCAGCAGCATGCGACCATGTTGCAACATCTCGGCACCGCCATGGATCGCGTGCTGCAGACAATGGACCGATGGGAGAGAGGAGGGGTTCTGCCAGCGCCTCCACCGGCACCACTACAACAGGCACCACTGTTCACTCCTCCTTCGCCCGGTCCCAGTGGGATTTGGCTCGCGCTCCCGTGGGAGAATGATGGGATGGCTGCCGGATGCCAGGGGTTCCTACTCCAGCTGGAACTCTACCTGGCGACCGTCCACCTGGCTCCTTCGGGACGTGAGAGCGTGTCCGCCCACGTCTCCTGTCTCTCAGGGAAAGCCCTGGAGTGGGCCAACGCCGAATGGGGGGAAGGAGAAGTGGTGTTGGAACATTACGCGGAGTTCACCCGTCGCTTTCGGGCAGTTTTCGACCACCCACCTGAGGGTAGAGCGACTGGTGAACGTCTATTTCACTTGAGGCAGGCGAAAGGAGCGCACAGTAGTTCGCCTTGGACTTCTGGACCCTGGCCGCCAGCACGGGATGGAACGACAGGGCCCTGATCGATCACTACCGGTGCAGTCTGCGCCAGGACGTCCGTCGGGAGTTGGCCTGTAGATACCACTCTGACGTTTGACCAGCTGGTGAACCTGTCTATCCGGCTGGATAACCTACTGGCTACTCGCGGACATCTGGATCGGGGCCTGTCAGTTCCATCCCCCAGCACCACCGCTCCGACACGCCCAAGGAGCTGGGAGGTGCTGTGCTTAGGGCGACCGGAGCAAGGGCCGTTCCCTGTACCATCTGTGGGCACACTGCAGGTCGGTTATGGGGTGGTTCCTCTGGAAGTTGAGACAGCAGGCAGGGCACTCTCGTGTCACCTCAGGTGAGTCGGCACCAGGCTCACTCAGAGCCCCCTGTTGCTCACATGTTTTTGTTACTAAAATTTCCCCGCATTCCCAGCACAAGGCGCTCGCAGATTCAGGCACAGCTGGGAATTTTAATGACAGAGCATTTTTTCCTGTGGATATGCCCTTCCCTGCGCACACCCTAAATAGTCAACCATTAGGGTCAGGGCTGATTAGGGAGGCCACCGCTCCACTGGGCATGGTGACGCAGGAGGGTCATAAGGAGAGAATGAGTCTTTTCCCTTTTCCTTATTGATTCTCCTGCGTTTCCCGTGGTGCTGGGCATACCCTGGTTGGCCTGTCATGACCACTCCTCCCCAGTGTCCAGCGTTCCGTCTGCTGTCCGCGACCGTTTGATCTATTGGGCCCACACGTCATCCTCTGGTAATCCTGGCATCGGTCGGACGGTGCGTTGACTTGGACTGAGCTTGTTTTCATTGCAGGCAATCTCAACGCTGTGCGTTACAGGGAAGACATCCTCCTCCCTCATGTGGTACCCTTCCTGCAAGCTCATCCTGACATGACCCTCCAGCATGACAATGCCACCAGCCATACTACTTGTTCTGTGCGTGATTTACTGCAAGACAAGAATATCAGTGTTCTGCCATGGCCAGTGAAGAGACCAGATCTCAATCCCATTGAACACATGTGGGACCTGTTGGATCGGAGGGTGAGGGCTAGGGCCATTCCCCCCCAGAAATGTCCGGGAACTTGCAGGTGCCTTGGTGGAAGAGTGGGGTAACATCTCACATCAAGAACGTTTAAATCTGGTGCAGTCCATGAGGAGGAGATGCACTGCAGTACTTAATGCAGCTGGTGGCCACACCAGATACTGACTGTCACTTTGATTTTGACCCCCCCTTTGTTCCGGGACACATGATTCCATTTCTGTTAGTCACATGTCTGTGGAAGTTTATGTCTCAGTTGTTGAATCTTATGTTCATACAAATATTTACACATGTTAATAAGTTTGCTGAAAATAAACGCAGTTGAGTTTATATATATATTTATTTATTTCCTGGGCTTTCTTACATCTCCTGGATAATGGACAGAAACTTCAAAACCTTATTCCTTATGATATATTTTTTGACTGTCTTTTTGCCATTTATGAATGTGTAATTCGATGCAGGCCTATTGGATTTGGTAGTTAAGGTTAAATTCATATTTTTTTTAAATATACTTAAATATACTTAAAATTCCAAATCAAATAACTAAATGATCATCTTAAATCTATTCTATGTCAGTTTATAACCCTCCCTGTAGGTACCATTGACTGGCATAGGATTTGTGCCACAAAGTGGCCAAGAAAACCCCCATCTAGTGGTCAGAACCTGGTAATATCAGGATGTATGATGGGACATAAATTAGTCATTGAAGTTGTTAGGATTATCTAATCAAGTGAAGAAAGAAACCATCACCAAATTCACTGGGTATACATTACTGGGATGATGAAACAATACTCTGAGCCACAGTTCCATACTACTATTCAGACATAGAGAACTGATACTAGATACTGGTTGTTGGGGTGGGATTGGTGTGGGGTGTAAGGGGGCCGTGATTGGCTTTCGACCATTTCTTTGGCTTCCTCATGTCTAAATAATTATTAGAAAAAAGTTTGGTCCAAATTGGATGTTAGGTACTATATTTATTGAATGTAATATGAATCGTATAAATTAAAATGGCCAATTTGAATTCAATCAGTTTGCTTAATTTCTCAGAGATCAAATGATATTTCAACAAAATAATGGTGCAAGAATACTAATCGTATCAAATTCGAAATCAAATTTGTTGTGCTTTTTGAGGTGGGACAACCCCATACACAAAAATGGATTTCCAACCATTTGGTCTCTCCAATGTGCAAGGGACATTTCTAACAGCATTATGATAATACAGTCATCCTCCCCTTAGTAGTTTAGATCCAATCTGTAAATCATTAAAGGCCCAGTGCTCTCAAAAACATGATTTCCCGATTTTAAATATTTATTTCCACACTATCAGGTTGGAATAATACTATGAAATTATGAAAATGATGACAATGCCCTTTTAGGGTAAGAGCTGTTTGAAAAGACTGCCTGAAGTTTCAGCCTCTTTTGGTGGGATGGAGTTTTGGCCGACCTGGTGACATCACCAGGCGTTAGAAGTTAGTTAATAGACCCTTTAAGAAAGAGAGTTCCGAGCCTCACTGCCAATAACAGCTAGTTTTCCGGGGTGGGTGGTGTGGTGTGTGGGGTATCTACAGAGGAAACCGGTCTAGGCATTGCATTCTCTTCTAAACCCACACCCAGACACTTATTATTCACGATTCCATCTAGTAAGGAAATTTGCTGGCTGTTATTTTTTAATGATACCTTAAGGTAACCATTAGTTCCAAGGACACCCTGGAGAAAGGCCCTTCAGTGGACACCCTGCCCTGTAAACAGGCCCTTCAGTGGACACCCTGCCCTGTAAACAGGCCCTTCAGTGGACACCCTGCCCTGTAGACAGGCCCTTCAGTGGACACCCTGCCCTGTAGACAGGCCCTTCAGTGGACACCCTGCCCTGTAGACAGGCCCTTCAGTGGACACACTGCCCTGTAGACAGGCCCTTCAGTGGACACCCTGCCCTGTAGACAGGCCCTTCAGTGGACACCCTGCCCTGTAGACAGGCCCTTCAGTGGACACCCTGCCCTGTAGACAGGCCCTTCAGTGAACAACCTGTAAACATGCCCCTTAAGTGAACACCCTGTAAACATGCCCCTTAAGTGAACACCCTGTAAACATGCCCCTTAAGTGAACACCCTGTAAACATGCCCCTTAAGTGAACACCCTGTAAACATGCCCCTTAAGTGAACACCCTGTAAACATACCCCTTAAGTGAACACCCTGTAAACATACCCCTTCACTGAACACCCTGTTAACATGCCCCTTCAGTGAACACCCTGTATAAACATAACCATGTAGACAGGTTTTGTTTATTTTTCAGTCATTTTCAAAGTAAAATTGCCTTAATTGTGTGCATTTTTAAATGGCACACACAACGGGTTAAATGGTGTGTGTGTGTGTGCGTGTGTGTGTGTGTCTGAAGGCGTCCATTGGTTTGCATATGTGTGAGCCGAAAATCGAATCTACGCAACACATTATGTTGTTGTTGTGGGAAAACAATCTGCCCCTGAATGTGTTAATACTCCATGAAAGGAAATAGCAGCACTGCCAATTTGACATCACAAACCATCCAGAGACACCAGTGGTGCATTGTTGTCCAGTCTCTAAATAGTGAAGTCTCATGGGACATATATCTCCTCAGCAGTGTCTGAGGACCACACCACACCACCTGCCCCCACCCTCCCCAGGTCCACACCAGACCAGCAGAGAGACATGGTGAGAACAGATGGTTGGTTGGAGGATTATAATGTGCCAAAGCAGCCAATTTAACCATTTTCTCTGGCCAAAGTCCATCTCTCCCATTCCGCTATGAACCGGTATCTCATGGTGGATACTGGCTAGGCATGGCACCCATGGGAGGGGAATTGGTGAGGCAATGCCGGTATGCTTTCATTTGTTATGGGTACTGACAGGGCGTGATTGACAAGTGTTATATTTGTCAATTATATTTGATTATTGATTTATACAGTATCGATTAGATGCTGTCAGGTGGGAAGGGAACAGGCTTTGTATTTCTCCCATTTTTTCCCCGTTCACAGCATGATCACCACCTCTTCATAACCCTGAGGAAGACATTTGAGAGATGGGGAACAGCAAAAAACAGCTTTGCTGTACTAGTCAATACTGGAGTAAAGCGATAACCTGAGGAGAGCCTTGTGTAGATATAAAGCAGGCTGTCTGTGTATTGATGACAGACTGTCGATTGGTCAGGGCTACAGTGGCATGATCTGTCCAGACAATTCCTCTGCACAGAGGATAAAGTTACATCCATCCAGGATTCAGCTTATATTTCATACCAGAGAACAATATTTTTAATTGACATGGATTTGATGGATTATACTAAAGAAAAAGCACTGTCCCACAAATCAAGGTTGGAACTCCTTGTTTGATTATCCTCTCCTTGTTAGTCTTAATCAAATTCTATGTTTTATTAATTAAAATGCACATTTTTCATTTTAATTTCACTGATCAAATAGCACTCCACGGCAACTGTTTTTTCATTAAAGAAAGCACTGATCATTAATGAAGAATTTTGACTACTTCATAAAGCTATAAGTGGGGAAGGACAATCAGAAGCAGATCAAACGGCCTGTCTCTAATTGAAGTGGAAAGTACCTCCACCTCCTCCTCCCCTTTCTCTTCCTCCACCTCCTCCTCCCCTTTCTCTTCCTCCTCCCCTTTCTCTTCCTCCACCTCCTCCTCCCTTTTCTCTTCCTCCTCCCCCTTCTCTTCCTCCACCTCCTCCTCCCCCTTCTCCCCCCCTCCTCCTCCACTTCCCCCTCCTCTCCCTTCTTATTTATGTGGCTATATGAGAAGTGTATGATGATGAGGGTAACGTGCAGTGTACACTGAGATTAAAAAGCATTAAAGCATGCTCTTTCCATGACAGACTGACCAGGTGAAAGCTTTGATCCCTTATTGATGTCACTTGTTAAATCCACTTCAAATCAGTGTAGATGAAGGGGAGGAGACAGGTTAAAGAAGGATTTTTAAGCCTTGAGACAATTGAGACGGATTGTGTATGTGTGTCATTCAGAGGGTGAATGGAAAGACAAACGATTGAAGAGCCTTTGAACGGGGTATGGTAGTGGGTGCCAGGTGCACCGGGTTTCTGTTAAGGTTTTTCATGCTCAACAGTTTCCTGTGTGTATCAAGGATGGTCCACCACCCAAAGGACATCTAGCCAATTTGACACAACTGTGGGAAGCATTGTAGTCAACATGGGCCAGCATCCCTGTGGAACGCTTTCGACACCTTGTAATCCATGCCCCAACTAATTGAGGCTGTTCTGAGGGCAGAAGAAGGGGGGTGCATCTCAATATCAGGAAGGTGTTCTTATTGTTTGGAGTACTCAGTACATGTACTATGCTGAGTGTGTAATGTGTCTATTTTGTATACAGCAGTACTGTGTGTCTAAGACAATAAACCCCTTGGGACCTTAAAGTTCATCCTATCCACATCACTGAGGATCTACCATGGTCCAAAATACACCAACACAGTCGTAAAGAGGCCACGACAACGCCTCTTCCATCTCAGGAGGCTGAAAAGATACGTCACGGGCCCTCAGATCCTCAAAACGTTCTACAGCTGCTCCACTGAGAGCATCTTAACTGGCTACAGCACCGCTTGTTATGGCAACTGTTTGACTTCCGACCACGAGGCGCTACAGAGGGTAGTGCGGACGGTCCAGTACATCACTGGACCGTCCGCACAAGACAACAGCCACGCAAGTCTGTGTGTACATCAGCAGTTCTTCTCTTATGTCAGACACTGACAGTCACTCAACTAGCCATGTCAGCTAACATTTTTTTTTACATTGGTAACTTAGTCTAGCTATTACTGACCGGGTTGACCCCATTGATCATCAGATATCATGTTAAAAACGGCAAACATTTTTCTCCACCCTATGGCAAAATGAGTAGAGTTGCATGAAATTGTGAAATCATCTCTCCACTCTATGGCAAAATGAGTAGAGTTGCAGGGGGTACATAGATGTGGGTACACAGACCCACAAGCCACTGTGGCCCCTCATGATGAGTTCCAGTTTTTTGTGGCCTCTACCCTGCACTATAGGAACACGCGTTAGTGCCACACTCACTCACACAGGGAGAATAGTTTCTGTGCATGTATTTGCTACCTCAGACAGATGCACAACTGAGAACCACAAGCAGTTGTAAACCAGAGGGCACAGAAGACTGCAACAAAACATCTGAATCTAGATCTTTATTACTACAAAACCAAACAACAACCCAAAAAAAATCTAGCAAGATTTCCAGAAGTATGTTTGTCATTGTGTGTGTTTTGTGCACGGCTGTGATGTGATATCATCATTAAAACAAGGTCAACAATTTTAAATAGCTGCCTGGTTGTGATCATGGTAATAATTAAAATCCCAAAATTGTAAAAAATATATTTGAATTGGCATGTTTTTTAAACTTTTTTTTCCCACCAGTGTTGTATCTACAGGCATGCTTGCATTGGATATGCATTGGGGTATTTCATTTTACTTACGTTTTATTTCTTGACAACAAATGTATCCACTTAATTACGACGTCAGACTAGCCAATGCTAAAGCATTTTTACATGTCTTTAAAAACAAAGGGGAGGGGGGACAGAACAGGGGTTACTGGAATACTGTCTTTTAAACAGCAACATAACATTTGAACTGAGCAACAGAGAAACCATTAGTGGGGAAAGGTATCTAGGATACGCCTCAATATCTCTTTTTTTTGTATCCAGACTGAGCTTTCAGTAAACACACACAAACAACGCAGTTCAGGGACAGGACACCTTCAGTTCAGGGACAGGATACATTCAGTTCAGGGAGAGGACACATTCAGTTCAGGGACAGGACACATTCAGTTCAGGGAGAGGACACATTCAGTTCAGGGAGAGGACACATTCAGTTCAGGGAGAGGACACATTCAGTTCAGGGAGAGGCCACATTCAGTTCAGGGAGAGGACACATTCAGTTCAGGGAGAGGACACATTCAGTTCAGGGAGAGGACACATTCAGTAGTTCAGGGAGAGGACACATTCAGTTCAGGGAGAGGACTCATTCAGTTCAGGGAGAGGACACATTCAGTTCAGGGAGAGGACACATTCAGTAGTTCAGGGAGAGGACACATTCAGTTCAGGGAGAGGACTCATTCAGTTCAGGGAGAGGACACATTCAGTTCAGGGACAGGACACATTCAGTTCAGGGAGAGGACACATTCAGTTCAGGGACAGGACACATTCAGTTCAGGGAGAGGACACATTCAGTTCAGGGAGAGGACACCTTCAGTTCAGGGAGAGGCCACATTCAGTTCAGGGAGAGGACACATTCAGTTCAGGGAGAGGCCACATTCAGTTCAGGGAGAGGACACATTCAGTTCAGGGAGAGGAGACCTTCAGTTCAGGGAGAGGCCACATTCAGTTCAGGGAGAGGACACATTCAGTAGTTCAGGGAGAGGACACATTCAGTTCAGGGAGAGGACTCATTCAGTTCAGGGAGAGGACACATTCAGTTCAGGGACAGGATACACTCAGTTCAGGGAGAGGACACATTCAGTAGTTCAGGGAGAGGACACATTCGGTCAAGGGAGAGGACACATTCAGTTCAGGGAGAGGACACATTCAGTCAAGGGAGAGGACACATTCAGTCAAGGGAGAGGACACATTCAGTCAAGGGAGGGGACACATTCAGTCAAGGGAGAGGACACATTCAGTCAAGGGAGAGGACACATTCAGTCAAGGCAGGGGACACATTCAGTCAAGGGAGAGGACACATTCAGTCAAGAGAGAGGACACATTCAGTCAAGGGAGAGGACACATTCAGTCAAGGGAGAGGACACATTCAGTCAAGGGAGAGGACACATTCAGTCAAGGGAGAGGACACATTCAGTCAAGGGAGAGGACACATTCAGTTCAGGGAGAGGACACATTCAGTCAAGAGAGAGGACACATTCAGTCAAGGGAGAGGACACATTCAGTCAAGGGAGAGGACACATTCAGTCAAGGGAGAGGACACATTCAGTCAAGGGAGAGGACACATTCAGTCAAGGGAGAGGACACATTCAGTCAAGGGAGAGGACACATTCAGTCAAGGGAGAGGACACATTCAGTTCAGGGAGAGGACACATTCAGTCAAGAGAGAGGACACATTCAGTCAAGGGAGAGGACACATTCAGTCAAGGGAGAGGACACATTCAGTCAAGGGAGAGGACACATTCAGTTCAGGGAGAGGACACATTCAGTCAAGAGAGAGGACACATTCAGTCAAGGGAGAGGACACATTCAGTCAAGGGAGAGGACACATTCAGTTCAGAGAGAGGACACATTCAGTTCAGGGAGAGGACACATTCAGTTCAGGGAGAGGACGCATTCAGTTCAGGGAGAGGACACATTCAGTCAAGAGAGAGGACACATTCAGTCAAGGGAGAGGACACATTCAGTCAAGGGAGAGGACACATTCAGTCAAGGGAGAGGACACATTCAGTCAAGGGAGAGGACACATTCAGTCAAGGGAGAGGACACATTCAGTCAAGGGAGAGGACACATTCAGTCAAGGGAGAGGACACATTCAGTCAAGGGAGAGGCCACATTCAGTCAAGAGAGAGGACACATTCCCAAGTCAACACAAATCAGTGACATTTTTCAGAAAAAAAGAGGACAAAAGAGAAAAAGCATTGAAATTCAAAAAACGGTTTCAGTCTCTTTTACTTGATGAAGAAGAGGTGATATAAGAAGAGAAGCACATTTTGTCTTGAATGTTACATTTCATATCCTCCTTCAGATTTTCAAGTTTAAGAAGAAATGATCCTATATATGCGCTGCAAGACTTGTGCTATTGGGACATATTGGGGCATTTGAGGAATCAACAACTAACAACAATAATAATACTAATAATTAATAACAATAATAATAATGCGAGGCAATCAGCTTGGAGAGAAATAGGATAGGGAAGGAGGATAGGGAAGGAGGATAGGGAAGGAGGATATGCTTCTGTATGTGCTTCACAGGGAGTAGAGAAAAATCCACATTTTATTTTCAATGGTCCTTACTCTTTTTTTCTCAAACAAGTGAAATAGAGGGATTTTACAAGTAGCTGGAGTGAGATGATGGGGCAGCAAAAAGAGCTACTCCAGTGTTACCTCTCACCCCACCACACCCTCTCTGCAGTCCTGTACATGAGTTTCAGGGGATCCATTCCTCCCTTCAGTCGCCCCTCTTCTCCGCTCGTTCTCTTCCAGCCAAGGGCTCTGTCTCTGGCGTAGCCAGCATCGGCAGCCCTGGGTCAGGTCTGGAGGAGCTGGTTCTTTCAGTACACGATGGGAGGCTTGGTGTAGGGTCTGTTCTCTGTTAGGGAAACAGAAACATCAGTTAATCAAGCCATCCATCCGTACTACCACTATGAAGTCATCCATCCATCCATCCATACTACCACTATGAAGTCATCCATCCATCCATCCGTACTACCACTATGAAGTCATCCATCCATCCGTACTACCACTATGAATTCATCCATCCATCCGTACTACCACTATGAAGTCATCCATCCATCCGTACTACCACTATGAAGTCATCCATCCATCCGTACTACCACTATGAAGTCATCCAACAATCTGTACTACCTCTATTAAGTCATCCATCTGTACATACTACCTCTATTAAGTCATCCATCCATCCGTACTACCTCTATTAAGTCATCCATTCATCCGTACTACCACTATGAAGTCATCCATCCATCCGTACTACCTCTATGAAGTCATTCATCCATCCGTACTACCTCTATTAAGTCATCCATCCATCCGTACTACCTCTATTAAGTCATCCATCCATCCTTACTACCACTATGAAGTCATCCATCCATCCGTACTACCTCTATGAAGTCATTCACCCATCCGTACTACCTCTATTAAGTCATCCATCCATCCGTACTACCTCTATTAAGTCATCCATTCATCCGTACTACCTCTATTAAGTCATCCATCCATCCGTACTACCTCTATGAAGTCATTCATCCATCCGTACTACCTCTATTAAGTCATTCATCCATCCGTACTACCACTATGAAGTCATCCATCCATCCGTACTACCTCTATGAAGTCATTCATCCATCCGTACTACCTCTATTAAGTCATTCATCCATCCGTACTATCTCTATTAAGTCATCCATCCATCCTTACTACCTCTATTAACAGACATAAAATGAAAATTTCCCTCGTATTTTCCCACGGAGTAAGGTTTACCCTGAGAGAACAGACGTAAAGAGAAACACATTTGCCATGTATACTTGTTGAAGATGTTGTCAGTATGAGTATTACATTTTGGAAACTATCTCTTCTGCATATAAATAAAGTTGTTTACACTCCAGAGGGTGTATATATTTCAAATGATGTGAAACCGAGTTTGTGATTTTTCAAGTTTTCCACGAGCATGAGAATAAAAGTTCAAGAGCAACCAATGGATTAAGTATCTATCTCCTTTAATGAAATGTGCGTCAGGAATAATATGGGCGATGAATCATTTAGTGTTAGTTATCAACAGGAGGGGACAGCTGAAAGGAAAACAACTGGATAACTGTGACTGGAGTCAGCAGTTGCGTGTTAGTCTCTACATGGTAGTGAAGTACTGGTAGATCATCTCGCAGGAGTGGTTCTGCATGTTTCATATGTGTTCTGGGAAATGGGAAAAGACAACATAACATAGGATGAAACAGCACTGTTCAGTGGTGTTGGAGGATGAGCACCAGAAAGAGAGAAAATGAGAGAGGGATGAACTGTCTGTATGTATGTATGTATGTATGTATGTATGTATGTATGTATGTATGTATGTATGTATGTATGTATGTACAGTGCCTTGCGAAAGTATTCGGCCCCCTTGAATTTTGCGACCTTTTGCCACATTTCAGGCTTCAAACATAAAGATATAAAACTGTATTTTTTTGTGAAGAATCAACAACAAGTGGGACACAATCATGAAGTGGAATGACATTTATTGGATATTTCAAACTTTTTTAACAAATCAAAAACTAAAAAAATGGGCGTGTAAAATTATTCAGCCCCCTTAAGTTAATACTTTGTAGTGCCACCTTTTGCTGCGATTACAGCTGTAAGTCGCTTGGGGTATGTCTCTATCAGTTTTGCACATCGAGAGACTGACATTTTTTCCCATTCCTCCTTGCAAAACAGCTCGAGCTCAGTGAGGTTGGATGGAGAGCATTTGTGAAAAGCAGTTTTCAGTTCTTTCCACAGATTCTCGATTAGATTCAGGTCTGGACTTTGACTTGGCCATTCTAACACCTGGATATGTTTATTTTTGAACCATTCCATTGTAGATTTTGCTTTATGTTTTGGATCATTGTCTTGTTGGAAGACAAATCTCCGTCCCAGTCTCAGGTCTTTTGCAGACACCATCAGGTTTTCATCCAGAATGGTCCTGTATTTGGCTCCATCCATCTTCCCATCAATTTTAACCATCTTCCCTGTCCCTGCTGAAGAAAAGCAGGCCCAAACCATGATGCTGCCACCACCATATTTGACAGTGGGTATGGTATGTTCAGGGTGATGAGCTGTGTTGCTTTTACGCCAAACATAACGTTTTGCATTGTTGCCAAAAAGTTCAATTTTTGCATTCATCTGACCAGAGCACCTTCTTCCACATGTTTGGTGTGTCTCCCAGGTGGCTTGTGGCAAACTTTAAACGACACTTTTTATGGATATCTTTAAGAAATGGCTTTCTTCTTGCCACTCTTCCATAAAGGCCAGATTTGTGCAATATACGACTGATTGTTGTCCTATGGACAGAGTCTCCCACCTCAGCTGTAGATCTCTGCAGTTCATCCAGAGTGATCATGGGCCTCTTGGCTGCATCTCTGATCAGTCTTCTCCTTGTATGAGCTGAAAGTTTAGAGGGACGGCCAGGTCTTGGTAGATTTGCAGTGGTCTGATACTCCTTCCATTTCAATATTATCGCTTGCACAGTGCTCCTTGGGATGTTTGAAGCTTGGGAAATCTTTTTGTATCCAAATCCGGCTTTAAACTTCTTCACAACAGTATCTCGGACCTGCCTGGTGTGTTCCTTGTTCTTCATGATGCTCTCTGCGCTTTTAACGGACCTCTGAGACTATCACATTGCAGGTGCATTTATACAGAGACTTGATTACACACAGGTGGATTTTATTTATCATCATTAGTCATTTAGGTCAACATTGGATCATTCAGAGATCCTCACTGAACTTCTGGAGAGAGTTTGCTGCACTGAAAGTAAAGGGGCTGAATAATTTTGCACGCCCAATATTTCAGTTTTTGATTTGTTAAAAAAGTTTGAAATATCCAATAAATGTTGTTCCACTTCATGATTGTGTCCCACTTGTTGTTGATTCTTCACAAAAAAAATACAGTTTTATATCTTTATGTTTGAAGCCTGAAATGTGGCAAAAGGTCGCAAAGTTCAAGGGGGCCGAATACTTTCGCAAGGCACTGTATGTATGTATGTATGTATGTATGTATGTATGTATGTATGTATGTATGTATGTATGTATGTATGTATGTATGTATGTATGTATGTATGTACAGTGGGGCAAAAAAGTATTTATTCAGCCACCAATTGTGCATGTTCTCCCACTTAAAAAGATGAGAGAGGCCTGTAATTTTCATCATAGGTACACTTCAACTATGACAGACAAAATGAGAAAAAAAAATCCAGAAAATCACATTGTAGGATTTTTCTTGAATTTATTTGCAAATTATGGTGGAAAATAAGTATTTGGTCAATAACAAAAATGTATCTCAATACTTTGTTATATACCCTTTGTTGGCAATGACAGAGGTCAAATGTTTTATGTAAGTCTTCACAAGGTTTTCACACACTGTTGCTGATATTTTGGCCCATTACTCAATGCAGATCTCCTCTAGAGCAGTGATGTTTTGGAGCTGTTGCTGGGCAACACGGACTTTCAACTCCCTCCAAAGATTTTCTATGGGGTTGAGATCTGGAGACTGGCTAGGCCACTCCAGGACCTTGAAATGCTTCTTACGAAGCCACTCCTTCGTTGCCCGGGCAGTGTGTTTGGGATCATTGTCATGCTGAAAGACCCAGACACGTTTCATCTTCAATACCCTTGCTGATGGAAGGAGGTTTTCACTCAAAATCTCACGATACATGGCCCCATTCATTCTTTCCTTTACACGGATCAGTCGTCCTGGTTTCTTTGCAGAAAAACAGCCCCAAAGCATGATTTTTCCACCCCCATGCTTCACAGTAGGTATGGTGTTCTTTGGATGCAACTCAGCATTCTTTGTCCTCCAAACACGACGAGTTGAGTTTTTACCAAAAAGTTATATTTTGGTTTCATCTAACCATATGTCATTCTCCCAATCTTCTTCTGGATCATCCAAATGCTCTCTAGCAAACTTCAGACGGGCCTGGACATGTACTGGCTTAAGCAGTGGGACACGTCTGGCACTTCAGGATTTGAGTCCCTGGCGGCGTAGTGTGTTACTGATGGTAAGCTTTGTTACTTTGGTCCCAGCTCTCTGCAGGTCATTCACTAGGTCCCCCCGTGTGGTTCTGGGATTTTTCCTCACCGTTCTTGTGATCGTTTTGACCCCACGGGGTGAGATCTTGCGTGGAGCCCCAGATCGAGGGAGATTATCAGTGGTCTTGTATGTCTTCCATTTCCTAATAATTGCTCCCACAGTTGACTTCTTCAAACCAAACTGCTTACCTATTGCAGATTCAGTCTTTCCAGCCTGGTGCAGGTCTACAATTTTGTTTCTGGTGTCCTTTGACAGCTCTTTGGTCTTGGCCATAGTGGAGTTTGGAGTGTGACTGTTTGAGGTTGTGGACAGATGTCTTTTATACTGATAACAAGTTCAAACATGTGCCATTAATACAGGTAACGAGTGGAGGACAGAGGAGCTTCTTAAAGAAGAAGTTACAGGTCTGTGAGAGCCAGAAATCTTGCTTGTTTGTAGGTCACCAAATACTTATTTTCCACCATAATTTGCAAATAAATTCATTAAAAATCCTACAATGTGATTTTCTGGATTTTTTCCCTCATTTTGTCTGTCATAGTTGAAGTGTACCTATGATGAAAATTACAGGCCTCTCTCATCTTTTTAAGTGGGAGAACTTGCACAATTGGTGGCTGACTAAATACTTTTTGTGAATGTCCCTCTCTGTCTGTCTGTCTGTCTGTCTGTCTGTCTGTCTGTCTGTCTGTCTGTCTGTCTGTCTGTCTGTCTGTCTGTCTGTCTGTCTGTCTGTCTGCATGTCTGTACTGTCTGTCTGTCTGTACTGTCAGAGTAGAAAGATGAGAAGAGCAACACTCCTTGATTCTGTAATTTTATTCCAATGCAAATATGTTAATATGTACGGTCAGGATGACAATGGTCAGGATGGCAATGGTCAGGATGACAACGGTCAGGATGACAACGGTCAGGATGACAACGGTCAGGATGACAACGCTCAGGATGGCAACGGTCAGGATGACAACGGTCAAGATGACAACGGTCAGGATGACAACGGTCAGGATGACAACGGTCAGGATGACAACGCTCAGGATGGCAACGGTCAGGATGGCAACGGTCAGGATGGCAACGGTCAGGATGACAACGGTCAAGATGACAACGGTCAGGATGACAACGGTCAGGATGGCAACAGTCAGGATGACAACGGTCAAGATGACAACGGTCAGGATGACAACGGTCAGGATAGCAACGGTCAGGATGACAACGGTCAGGATGACAACATCTGACATTGTGTTTACGTCTGTTCTATCTACTTTGTTTAACCTTCTCAGAATGTGCAGGGTGATGTGGAAACATGTAGTGTGCTGGCAGAATGGCTGTATGTTGCAACTCCTCTGGGAACTCTCCTCAGCAGCTCCATCCATATTTAACACGGCTCTGGTCCTCTGGTCCTCTGGCCCTCTGGCCCTATTTTTTCTGCATAGACTGCAAACGGCCTAATTGCAGCCGATCTGGGACTGCCATAAAGATTCACCTTGATATTTCATGCTCGCTCTTTTTTGCCAATTAGTGAGTTGCAAACTTGGAAATGAACGGTACCCAAGGGTCTCATTTGGTGTATGTAGTATAGTGTTTGTTTTGAACTAAAGCAGGTTAGGAGATTTTTGCTTATTTGGGTGTAGATTATTCCTGTAGGTGAAGATGCTGAAATGTTGTTTAATGAACAGGTGGTTGTGATAGGTGCCAGAGTGTTAGTGTTGTTGAGGTCCTCATTTATCCTTTCTGGGTCCTTCTCGTTGATTACTTTGCTCTCCCTGTGTCACCCCCCAACTCCTCTCTCACTCCCACCTCCCTCTCTCACCTCTCTCTCTCTTTACTCTCACCCCTGCCTCTCTCTCTCACCCCACCTCCCTGTCTCCCACCATCACCCCCCTCTCTCTTTACTTTCACCCCCGCCTCCCTCTCTCTTCCTCTCTCACCCCACCTCCCTCTCTCTCTCTCACCATCACCTCCCTCTCTCTTTACTTTCACCATCACCTCCCTCTCTCTATCACCCCACCTCCCTCTCTCTCCCCACCTCCCTCTCTCTCACCATCACCTCCCTCTCTCTCACCCCACCTCCCTCTCTCTCTCACCATCACCCCCCTCTCTCTCTCACCATCACCTCCCTCTCTCTCACCCCACCTCCCTGTCTCTCTCACCATCACCTCCCTCTCTCTCACCTGAACTCCCTCTCTCTCTTACCCCACCTCCCTCTCTCTCACCCCACCTCCATCTCTCTCACCATCACCTCCCTCTCTCTCTTACCCCACCTCCCTCTCTCTCACCCCACCCACTCCCTCCCTCTCTCTCACCCCACCTCCCTCTCTCTCTTACCCCACCTCCCCCTCTCTCACCCCACCCACCCACCTCCCTCTCTCTCACCCCACCTCACTCTCTCTCACCATCACCTCCCTCTCTCTCACCCCACCACCCTGTCTCTCACTCTCAACTCCCTCTCTCTTTACTCTCACCATCACCTTCTTCTCTCTCACCATCACCTCCCTCTCTCTCACCCCACCTCCCTCTCTCTCTCTCTCACCCCACCTCCCCTCTCTCTCACCATCACCTACCTCTCTCTCAGCTCACCCCACCTCTCTCTCAGCTCACCCCACCTCCCTCTCTTTCTCACCATCACCTCCCTCTCTCTCACCATCACCTCCCTCTCTCTCACCCCACCTCCCTCTCTCTCTCACCATCACCTCCCTCTCTCTCACCATCACCTCCCTCTCTCTCTCACCCCCCTCCCTCTCTCTCTTACCCCACCTCTCTCCCTCTCACCATCACCTCCCTCTCTCTCACCTCACCCCACCTCCCTCTCTTTCTCACCATCACCTCCCTCTCTCTCACCATCACCTCCCTCTCTCTCACCCCACCTCCCTCTCTCTCTCTCTGTCACCCCACCTCTCTCTCTCTCTCTCACCATCACCTCCCTCTCTCTCACCCCACCTCTCTCCCTCTCTCACCATCACCTCCCTCTCTCTCACCCCACCTCCCTCTCTCTCACCATCACCTCCCTCTCTCTCACCATCACCTCCCTCTCTCTCTTACCCCACCCCCTCTCTCTCTCACCATCACCATCACCTCCCTCTCTCTCACCCCATCTCCCTCTCTCTCTCACCATCACCTCCCTCTCTCTCACCATCACCTCCCTCTCTCTTTACTCTCACCCCACCTCCCTCTCTCTTTATTCTCCCTCTCGTCTCTTAATCGGCTTGTAAAATGATGTCACCTTCGTTTGTATTCAGCAGTTTCTGTTACCTCCACTCATATAGATTAATAAAAAGACACCGGTCGGCATAATAAACCAACACACAGAGGAACCTGAGAAAGCGTAAAAAGCTTTTAGGCCCAGAAGTGGGATCTCAGCAAGGACAATCAAACCTAATGAAATCAGTTGTCAGTGCTAAGCTTGCAAAACTGTGAAGTCCAACTTGGGAGTGAAGCGAGGTGTAATTAGATTCCTCTCAGTGTAATGGATGGGCTGTGGGGGAGGAGCTCCTAACTGGAGCTCTTAAACCCCTGTGAGAGAGTCAGTCGACTCCCAGTCCCCAAACAGCCAGGAGCTTCAGGACAGGCCCCACGTGTCCAGCAAAGACAGACACCTCTGCTGGGCATGGTGGTGGTGAGGCACTGGGCAGTCTAGTAGTGGACCGGGACTGGACAAACACACTTCATCAGCATGATGAGACTCCAAGCCGGCACAGTTGAAACAGAGCTTCATTTAATAGCACTGTAATTCAGATGGATTGAGGTGGGTACCAGGCTGAAAAGAACCATCGGTGTAATTCAGATGGATCGCTACCTAGTGAATGTAATCATTGACAGGTACGAAGGGAATAGATGTAACGAACGCTTTCATAACGGTAGTTCAGATTTCATCAGCCAATCGCGATGAGGCTCGAATGCCCTATTACAGAGATGATTCTCTTTTAAAACTTTAGTCAAAGGAAAGTTCTTCACAGCAGTAGAAAAAACACAGGAAGAGGATAGATTTCCTTTAAGCAGTTACACAGGGACTAAAGGCTTTTGGGAAATGGTCTCATAATGTAACTCAATTCTCCTGTTGCATTGTTGTAACATGCTTCATGCTCATCACTGGCCAGTGCAGGTGAAATGTGGACCTCTCTCTCTCTCTCTCTCTCTGGAGTGGTGTTTGGTGCATGCTGGGTATTGTATGAGCGAGTGTTGTCTGGAGTTAGATGGCCTATTTTTCCCTTCTTGTTTTACTTTCAGTGCTTGTTTTCCTCAGGCTTAGGGGTGACTGTGGTGTCTACAACAGAGATGGTCAAGGGTCAGGTTTTATTGGTCAAGGCAGATGTTATGTTTTTTAATGCTTTTATATGTTTTCTGGTTATGCTCCTAATGAGGGTTCAGAGCGTATTGTTGTATTTGATAAAATAAAGGAAGTCTGAAGACAGTGTGATCAAGAGAGGTGTATGGTTTTAGGGGGAGACTTGAACTGTACAGTGGATTTTACTGTTGACTGCACTGCTGAAGAACCTCACCTGCGGTCAGCTACCTGCCTGTCTGGTCTATTAACCGATGTTATGGTTAAGATTCATAGTTTTAGCTCTGAGTTGTTTTAGGACTGAAGTCTCATAGGGATATAAGAGAGGTAACATGTTTAGGTAATTCTGGATGGAGGAGGAGGAGGGGAGAGTGGAGGAGAAGGGTGGAGGAGGAGGGGAGAGTGGAGCAGGAGGGTGCAGGAGGAGGAGGATGGAGGGTGGAGGAGGAGGAGGGGAGGGTGGAGGAGGAGGGGAGAGTGGAGGGGGAGGGTGGAGGAGGAGGGTGGAGGAGGATGGGAGAGAGGAAGAGGGGAGAGTGGAGGGGGAGGGAGAGAGAGAGAGAGAGACAGATAGAGAGAGAGAGAGAGAGAGACAGAGAGAGAGAGAGAGAGAGAGAGAGAGAGAGAGGGAGGGAGAGAGAGAGAGAGACAGAGAGAGAGAGAGAGAGAGAGAGAGAGAGACAGAGAGAGAGAGAGAGAGAGAGAGAGAGAGAGAAAATACAAAAAGGAGAAAAGAGAGAGTATACTGAGAGGTACTGAGGAGAGGTACTACGAACCATGTGTGGATCATGTGCAGGCCACATCACCCCCAGCCCCCACTTCACCCCTTCCCGTGACTCTGACCCCCTCATGTGAGGGTACTTTCCAACATTCACAAGTTCATCCAAATAATGTCACTTTATGGTGGCGTATTGTTCTTTTCTGACTATATTTGGGAATAGAGAGTCAAGGGTCAACCCAAAGCCCTGTTCCTTCTCCTTGCGTGCTGACCCCCAGATCTCAGAGACAGAGACAGAGAGGGAGAGTGAAGCTGCTTACCCTGTACAGTTGAGTTCTCCTGCTGGCTGCCGTTATGCTCTGGCTCAACCTCCGGTATCACTGCCTCTGAAATGGAACACAGCCATTAGGTCAAGACTACTACGTCTTCCCTCTCTATCCAGATCATCTCTGCAGGACCCACATATATCAGGTGGAGAAGAAATTCTGACCAAGAGACAAATTATGTTTCAAGTAGGGGGGTGCTATCTGTGATCGTACAGAAATAGGGGTTGGATTTAGCTAGATTTAGTCTGCAAATATTAAGAGAAGTGGCCAGATAGCTCACACAATAATGTATTAGTCCCTACAACGTCAGATAAAAGGAAACCCAATGCATTTCTTTGAATAAATTGATGTTTAATCAGCCTTGGAAATAATTACTCTGCCCACTGAAATGTTTACATTATATATATATCGCTCTTTTTTTCCTTCTGTACTCCTGGTAAGATATTCAGAAATAAACAACCGAAAATGAGGAAGCTATCGAAACAATTTACCGTTTTAAGTATTTGAATTTACAGTGTTTACGATAAGTATCTGTATCCATTTCCTCTCAGGGTAACAATGCTAATGCACTGGAAGTAATAACGGCTAGGACCGCTGCACTGATGACATGAAACTAAATATCTGTGATGCTTTCACAGAGAAGAATGAGGAAGACAAATATAAAAAGAGGTGGGGCAATGAGAGAGGGAGAGAGAGAGAGAGAGAGAGAGGGGGAGAGAGAGAGAGAGGGGGAGAGAGAGAGAGGGAGAGAGAGGAAGAGGGAGAGAGAGGGAAGGGGGGAGGGAGAGAGAGAGAGAGAGAGAGAGAGAGAGAGAGAGGGAGAGAGATGGAAAGATCAGTCAAAGATAAGGATGAGGGATGAGAAAGAAAGGAAAAATATAATAAAATAAATATGGAGGAGTAGAGGGGAGGAGGAGAGTTGAAGATGAGGAGTAGAGGAGAGGAGGAGAGTTAAAGATGAGGAGGAGAGGGGAGGAGGAGAGTTGAAGATTAGGAGGAGAGTTGAAGATGAGGAGGAGATGAGAGGAGGAGAGGAGGAGAGTGGAAGATGAGGAGGAGAGGAGGAGAGTTGAAGATGAGGAGGAGATGAGAGGAGGAGAGTGGAAGGTGAGGAAGAGAGGAGGAGAGTTGAAGTGGAGGAGGAGATGAGAGGAGGAGAGTGGAAGATGAGGAGGGGAGGAGGAGGAGAGTTGAAGATGAGGAGGAGAGTTGAAGATGAGGAGGAGAGGAGAGGAGGAGAGTTGAAAATGAGGAGGAGAGGAGGAGGAGAGTTGAAGATGAGGAGGAGAGGAGGAGAGGAGGAGAGTTGAAGATGAGGAGGAGAGGGGAGGAGGAGAGTGGAAGATGAGGAGGAGAGGAGGAGAGTTGAAGATGAGGAGGAGAGGAGAAGAGGAGAGATGAAGATGAGGAGGAGAGGGGAGGAGGAGAGTTGAAGATGAGGAGTAGAGGAGAGGAGGAGAGTTAAAGATGAGGAGGAGAGGGGATGAGGAGAGTTGAAGATTAGGAGGAGAGTTGAAGATGAGGAGGAGATGAGAGGAGGAGCGGAGGAGAGTGGAAGATGAGGAGGAGAGGAGGAGAGTTGAAGATGAGGAGGAGAGGAGAGGAGGAGAGTTAAAGATGAGGAGGAGAGGGGAGGAGGAGAGTTGAAGATTAGGAGGAGAGTTGAAGATGAGGAGGAGATGAGAGGAGGAGAGGAGGAGAGTGGAAGATGAGGAGGAGAGGAGGAGAGTTGAAGATGAGGAGGAGATGAGAGGAGGAGAGTGGAAGGTGAGGAAGAGAGGAGGAGAGTTGAAGTGGAGGAGGAGATGAGAGGAGGAGAGTGGAAGATGAGGAGGGGAGGAGGAGGAGAGTTGAAGATGAGGAGGAGAGTTGAAGATGAGGAGGAGAGGAGAGGAGGAGAGTTGAAAATGAGGAGGAGAGGAGGAGGAGAGTTGAAGATGAGGAGGAGAGGAGGAGAGGAGGAGAGTTGAAGATGAGGAGGAGAGGGGAGGAGGAGAGTGGAAGATGAGGAGGAGAGGAGGAGAGTTGAAGATGAGGAGGAGAGGAGAAGAGGAGAGATGAAGATGAGGAGGAGAGGAGAGGAGAAGAGTTGAAGATGAGGAGAAGATGAGAGGAGGAGAGTTGAAGATGAGGAGGAGAGGAGAGGAGGAGAGTTGAAGATGAGGAGGAGAGTTGAAGATGAGGAGGAGAGGAGAAGAGGAGAGATAAAGATGAGGAGGAGAGGAGAGGAGGAGAGTTGAAGATGAGGAGGAGAGGGGAGGAGGAGAGTTGAAGATTAGGAGGAGAGTTGAAGATGAGGAGGAGATGAGAGGAGGAGAGGAGGAGAGTGGAAGATGAGGAGGAGAGGAGGAGAGTTGAAGATGAGGAGATGAGAGGAGGAGAGTGGAAGGTGAGGAAGAGAGGAGGAGAGTTGAAGTGGAGGAGGAGATGAGAGGAGGAGAGTGGAAGATGAGGAGGGGAGGAGGAGGAGAGTTGAAGATGAGGAGGAGAGTTGAAGATGAGGAGGAGAGGAGAGGAGGAGAGTTGAAAATGAGGAGGAGAGGAGGAGGAGAGTTGAAGATGAGGAGGAGAGGAGAGGAGGAGAGTTGAAAATGAGGAGGAGAGGAGGAGGAGAGTTGAAGATGAGGAGGAGAGGAGAGGAGGAGAGTTGAAAATGAGGAGGAGAGGAGGAGGAGAGTTGAAGATGAGGAGGAGAGGAGGAGAGTTGAAGATGAGGAGGAGAGGGGAGGAGGAGAGTGGAAGATGAGGAGGAGAGGAGGAGAGTTGAAGATGAGGAGGAGAGGAGAAGAGGAGAGATGAAGATGAGGAGGAGAGGAGAGGAGAAGAGTTGAAGATGAGGAGAAGATGAGAGGAGGAGAGTTGAAGATGAGGAGGAGAGGAGAGGAGGAGAGTTGAAGATGAGGAGGAGAGTTGAAGATGAGGAGGAGAGGAGAAGAGGAGAGATGAAGATGAGGAGAAGAGGAGAGGAGGAGAGTTGAAGATGAGGAGGAGAGGAGAGGAGGAGAGTTGAAGATGAGGAGGAGAGGAGAGGAGGAGAGTTGAAGATGAAGATGAGGAGGAGAGGAGGAGAGTTGAAGATGAAGATGAGGAGGAGAGGAGTGAAGGAGAGTTGAAGATGAGGAGGAGAGGATAGGAGGAGAGTTGAAGATGAAGATGAGGAGGAGAGGAGAGGAGGAGAGTTGAAGATGAGGAGGAGAGGAGAAGAGTTGAAGATGAGGAGGAGAGAAAAGGAGGAGAATTGAAAATGAGGAGGAGAGGATAGGAGGAGAGTTGAAGATGAGGAGGAGAGTTGAAGATGAGGAGGAGAGGAGGAGGAGAGTTGAAGATGAGGAGGAGAGGAGAGGAGGAGAGTGGAAGATGAGGAGGAGAGGAGGAGAGTTGAAGATGAGGAGGAGAGGAGAAGAGGAGAGATGAAGATGAGGAGAAGAGGAGAGGAGGAGAGTTAAAGATGAGGAGGAGAGTTGAAGATGAGGAGGAGAGGATAGGAGGAGAGTTGAAGATGAGGAGGAGATGAGAGGAGGAGAGTTGAAGATGAGGAGGAGAGTTGAAGATGAGGAGGAGAGGATAGGAGGAGAGTTGAAGATGAGGAGGAGAGTTGAAGCTGATAAGGAGAGGAGCGGGGGAGAGTTGAAGATGAGGAGTAGAGGAGAGGAGGAGAGTTGAAAATGAAGATGAGGAGGAGAGGAGAGGAGGAGAGTTGAAGATGAAGATGAGGAGGAGAGGAGAAGAATTGAAGATGAGGAGGAGAGGAGAGGAGGAGAGTTGAAGATGAGGAGGAGAGGAGGAGGAGAGTTGAAGATGAGGAGGAGAGGAGAGGAGGAGAGTGGAAGATGAGGAGGAGAGGAGGAGAGTTGAAGATAAGGAGGAGAGGAAAGGAGGAGGAGAGTTGAAGATGAGGAGGAGAGGAGGAGAGTTGAAGATGAGGAGGAGAGGAAAGGAAGAGTGTTGAAGATGAGGAGCCGAGGAGAGGAAGAGAGTTGAAGTGGGGAGGAGAGGAGGAGAGTTGAAGATGAGGCAGAGAGGAGAGGAGGAGAGTTAAAGATGAAGAGGAGAGTTGAAGATGAGGAGGAGAGGAGAGGGGAAAGTAAAGAGGAGGAGGATGAGAGGGGAAAGGTAAAGAGGAGGAGGAGGAGAGGGGAAAGGTAAAGAGGAGAAGGAGGAGGAGAGGGAGGAGAGGGGAAAGGTAAAGAGGAGGAGGAGAGGGGAAAGGTAAAGAGGAGGAGGAGGAGAGGGGAAAGGTAAAGAGCAGGAGAGGGAGAACGGTAAAGAGGAGGAGAGGGGAAATGTAAAGAGGAGGAGGAGGAGAGGGGAAAGGTAAAGAGGAGGAGGAGGAGAGGGGAAAGGTAAAGAGGAGGAGGAGGAGAGGGGAAATGTAAAGAGGAGGGGGAGGAGAGGTGAAAGGTAAAGAGGAGGAGGAGAAGAGGGGAAAGGTAAAGAGGAGGAGAGGGGAAAGGTAAAGAGGAGGAGGAGGAGAGGGGAAAGGTAAAGAGGAGGATGAGAGGGAAAGGTAAAGAGGAGGAGAGGGGAAAGGTAAAGAGGAGGATGAGAGGGAAAGGTAAAGAGGAGGAGAGGGGTAAGGTAAAGAGGAGGAGAGGGGGAAGGTAAAGAGGAGGAGAGGGAGAACGGTAAAGAGGAGGAGAGGGAGAATGGTAAAGAGGAGGAGAGGGGAAAGGTAAAGAGGAGGAGGAGGAGAGGGGAAAGGTAAAGAGGAGGAGAGGGGTAAGGTAAAGAGGAGGAGAGGGGGAAGGTAAAGAGGAGGAGAGGGAGAACGGTAAAGAGGAGGAGAGGGAGAATGGTAGAGGAGGAGAGGGGAAAGGTAAAGAGGAGGAGGAGGAGAGGGGAAAGGTAAAGAGGAGGAGGAGGAGAGGGGAAAGGTAAAGAGGAGGAGGAGAGGGGAAAGGTAAAGAGGAGGAGGAGGAGAGGGGAAAGGTAAAGAGGAGGAGGAGGAGAGGGGAAAGGTAAAGAGGAGGAGGAGGAGAGGGGAAAGGTAAGATTAGGAGGAGGAGAGGGGAAAGGTAAAGAGGAGGAGGAGGAGAGGGTAAAGGTAAAGAGGAGGATGAGAGGGAAAGGTAAAGAGGAGGAGGAGGAGAGGGGAAAGGTAAAGAGGAGGAGGAGGAGAGGGGAAAGGTAAAGAGGAGGAGGAGGAGAGGGGGAAGGTAAAGAGGAGGAGAGGGAGAACGGTAAAGAGGAGGAGGAGAGGGGGAAGGTAAAGAGGAGGAGGAGAAGAGGGGGAAGGTAAAGAGGAGGAGAGGGGAAAGGTAAAGAGGAGGAGAGGGGTAAGGTAAAGAGGAGGGGGGGGGGAAGGTAAAGAGGAGGAGAGGGAGAACGGTAAAGAGGAGGAGAGGGAGAACGGTAAAGAGGAGGAGAGTTGAAGATGAAGATGAGGAGGAGAGGAGCGAAGGAGAGTTGAAGATGAGGAGGAGAGGAGAAGAATTGAAGATGAGGAGGTGAGGAGAGGAGGAGAGTTGAAGATGAGGAGGAGAGGAGGAGGAGAGTTGAAGATGAGGAGGAGAGGAGAGGAGGAGAGTTGAAGATGAGGAGGAGAGGAGGAGAGTTGAAGATAAGGAGGAGAGGAAAGGAGGAGAGGAGAGTTGAAGATGAGGAGTAGAGGAGGATAGTTGAAGATGAGGAGGAGAGGAAAGGAAGAGTGTTGAAGATGAGGAGTCGAGGACAGGAAGAGAGTTGAAGATGATGAGGAGGAGAGGAGGAGAGTTGAAGATGAGGCGGAGAGGAGAGGAGGAGATTTAAAGATGAGGAGGAGACTTGAAGTGAGGGGGGAGGAGAGTAGGAGAGTTGAAGATGAGGAGGAGGAGGAGAGGGGAAAGGTAAAGAGGAGGAGAGGGGTAAGGTAAAGAGGAGGAGAGGGGAAAGGTAAAGAGGAGGAGAGGGAGAACGGTAAAGAGGAGGAGGAGAGGGGGAAGGTAAAGAGTAGGAGGAGAAGAGGGGGAAGGTAAAGAGGAGGAGAGGGGAAAGGTAAAGAGGAGGAGAGGGGTAAGGTAAAGAGGAGGAGAGGGGGAAGGTAAAGAGGAGGAGAGGGAGAACGGTAAAGAGGAGGAGAGGGAGAACGGTAAAGAGGAGGAAAGTTGAAGATGAAGATGAGGAGGAGAGGAGCGAAGGAGAGTTGAAGATGAGGAGGAGAGGAGAAGAGTTGAAGATGAGGAGGTGAGGAGAGGAGGAGAGTTGAAGATGAGGAGGAGAGGAGGAGGAGAGTTGAAGATGAGGAGGAGAGGAGAGGAGGAGAGTTGAAGATGAGGAGGAGAGGAGGAGAGTTGAAGATAAGGAGGAGAGGAAAGGAGGAGAGGAGAGTTGAAGATGAGGAGTAGAGGAGGAGAGTTGAAGATGAGGAGGAGAGGAAAGGAAGAGTGTTGAAGATGAGGAGTCGAGGACAGGAAGAGAGTTGAAGATGATGAGGAGGAGAGGAGGAGAGTTGAAGATGAGGCGGAGAGGAGAGGAGGAGATTTAAAGATGAGGAGGAGACTTGAAGTGAGGGGGGAGGAGAGTAGGAGAGTTGAAGATGAGGAGGAGGAGGAGAGGGGAAAGTAAAGAGGAGGAGGAGGTGAGGAGAAAGGTAAAGAGGAGAAGGAGGAGGAGAGGGGAAAGGTAAAGAGGAGGAGGAAGAGAGGGGAAAGGTAAAGAGGAGGAGAGGGGAAAGGTAAAGAGGTGGAGGAGGAGAGGGGAAAGGTAAAGAGGAGGAGAGAGGAAAGGTAAAGAGGTGGAGGAGGAGAGGGGAAAGGTAAAGAGGAGGAGGAGGAGAGGGGAAAGGTAAAGAGGAGGAGAGGGGAAAGGTAAAGAGGAGGAGGAGGAGGAGAGGGAAAGGTAAAGAGGAGGAGGATGAGAGGGAAAGGTAAAGAGGAGGAGGAGGAGAGGGGAAAGGTAAAGAGGAGGAGAGGGGAAAGGTAAAGAGGAGGAGAGGGGAAAGGTAAAGAGGTGGAGGAGGAGAGGGGAAAGGTAAAGAGGAGGAGAGGGGAAAGGTAAAGAGGTGGAGGAGGAGAGGGGAAAGGTAAAGAGGAGGAGGAGGAGAGGGGAAAGGTAAAGAGGAGGAGAGGGGAAAGGTAAAGAGGAGGAGGAGGAGGAGAGGGAAAGGTAAAGAGGAGGAGGAGGAGAGGGAAAGGTAAAGAGGAGGAGGAGGAGAGGGGAAAGGTAAAGAGGAGGTGGAGGAGAGGGGAAAGGTAAAGAGGAGGAGGAGGAGAGGGGGAAGGTAAAGAGGAGGAGGAAGAGAGGGGGAAGGTAAAGAGGAGGATAGGGGAAAGGTAAAGAGGAGGAGAGGGGAAAGGTAAAGAGGAGGAGAGGGAGAACGGTAAAGAGGAGGAGAGGGGAAAGGTAAAGAGGAGGAGGAGGAGAGGGGAAAGGTAAAGAGGAGGAGAGGGGAAAGGTAAAGAGGAGGAGAGGGAGAACGGTAAAGAGGAGGAGAGGGGAAAGGTAAAGAGGAGGAGAGGGGTAAGGTAAAGAGGAGGAGAGGGGTAAGGTAAAGAGGAGAAGGAGGAGAGGGGGAAGGTAAAGAGGAGGAGGAGAGGGAAAGGTAAAGAGGAGGAGAGGGAGAACGGTAAAGAGGAGGAGAGGGGAAAGGTAAAGAGGAGGAGAGGGGTAAGGTAAAGAGGAGAAGGAGGAGAGGGGAAAGGTAAAGAGGAGAAGGAGGAGAGGGGAAAGGTAAAGAGGAGAAGGAGGAGAGGGGAAAGGTAAAGAGGAGAAGGAGGAGAGGGGAAAGGTAAAGAAGAGGAGGAGGAGAGGGGAAAGGTAAAGAGGAGAAGGAGGAGAGGGGAAAGGTAAAGAGGAGAAGGAGGAGAGGGGAAAGGTAAAGAGGAGGAGGAGGAGAGGGGGAAAGGTAAAGAGGAGAAGGAGGAGAGGGGAAAGGTAAAGAGGAGGAGGAGGAGAGGGGAAAGGTAAAGAGGAGAAGGAGGAGAGGGGAAAGGTAAAGAGGAGGAGAGGGGAAAGGTAAAGAGGAGGAGGAGGAGAAAGGTAAAGAGGAGGAGAGGGAGAACGGTAAAGAGGAGGAGAGGGGAAAGGTAAAGAGGAGGAGGAGGAGAGGGGAAAGTTAAAGAGGAGAAGGAGGAGAGGGGAAAGGTAAAGAGGAGGAGGAGGAGAGGGGAAAGGTAAAGAGGAGAAGGAGGAGAGGGGAAAGGTAAAGAGGAGAAGGAGGAGAGGGGAAAGGTAAAGAGGAGGAGAGGGAGAACGGTAAATAGGAGGAGAGGGGAAAGGTAAAGAGGAGGAGGAGGAGAAAGGTAAAGAGGAGGAGGAGGAGAAAGGTAAAGAGGAGGAGGAGGAGAAAGGTAAAGAGGAGGAGAGGGAGAACGGTAAAGAGGAGGAGAGGGGAAAGGTAAAGAGGAGGAGAGGGGAAAGGTAAAGAGGAGGAGAGGGGAAAGGTAAAGAGGAGAAGGAGGAGAGGGGAAAGGTAAAGAGGAGGAGGAGGAGAGGGTAAAGGTAAATAGGAGGAGAGGGGAAAGGTAAAGAGGAGGAGGAGGAGAAAGGTAAAGAGGAGGAGGAGGAGAAAGGTAAAGAGGAGGAGGAGGAGAGGGTAAAGGTAAATAGGAGGAGAGGGGAAAGGTAAAGAGGAGGAGGAGGAGGAGGAGAAAGGTAAAGAGGAGGAGGAGGAGAAAGGTAAAGAGGAGGAGGAGAAAGGTAAAGAGGAGGAGAGGGAGAACGGTAAAGAGGAGGAGAGGGGAAAGGTAAAGAGGAGGAGAGGGGAAAGGTAAAGAGGAGGAGAGGGGAAAGGTAAAGAGGAGGAGGAGGAGAGGGGAAAGGTAAAGAGGAGAAGGAGGAGAGGGGAAAGGTAAAGAGGAGGAGGAGGAGAGGGGAAAGGTAAAGAGGAGAAGGAAGAGAGGGGAAAGGTAAAGAGGAGAAGGAGGAGAGGGGAAAGGTAAAGAGGAGAAGGAGGAGAGGGGAAAGGTAAAGAGGAGGAGGAGGAGAGGGGAAAGGTAAAGAGGAGAAGGAGGAGAGGGGAAAGGTAAAGAGGAGAAGGAGGAGAGGGGAAAGGTAAAGAGGAGAAGGAGGAGAGGGGAAAGGTAAAGAGGAGGAGGAGGAGAGGGGAAAGGTAAAGAGGAGAAGGAGGAGAGAGGAAAGGTAAAGAGGAGAAGGAGGAGAGGGGAAAGGTAAAGAGGAGAAGTAGGAGAGTGGAAAGGTAAAGAGGAGAAGGAGGAGAGGGGAAAGGTAAAGAGGAGAAGGAGGAGAGGGGAAAGGTAAAGAGGAGAAGGAGGAGAGGGGAAAGGTAAAGAGGAGAAGGAGGAGAGGGGAAAGGTAAAGAGGAGATGGAGGAGAGGGGAAAGGTAAAGAGGAGGAGGAGGAGAGGGGAAAGGTAAAGAGGAGAAGGAGGAGAGGGGAAAGGTAAAGAGGAGAAGGAGGAGAGGGGAAAGGTAAAGAGGAGAAGGAGGAGAGGGGAAAGGTAAAGAGGAGAAGGAGGAGAGGGGAAAGGTAAAGAGGAGGAGGAGGAGAGGGAAAGGTAAAGAGGAGTAGGAGGAGAGGGGAAAGGTAAAGAGGAGAAGGAGGAGAGGGGAAAGGTAAAGAGGAGAAGGAGGAGAGGGGAAAGGTAAAGAGGAGGAGGAGGAGAGGGGAAAGGTAAAGAGGAGAAGGAGGAGAGGGGAAAGGTAAAGAGGAGAAGGAGGAGAGGGGAAAGGTAAAGAGGAGAAGGAGAAGAGGGGAAAGGTAAAGAGGAGAAGGAGGAGGGGGAAAGGTAAAGAGGAGAAGGAGGAGAGGGGAAAGGTAAAGAGGAGGAGGAGGAGAGGGGAAAGGTAAAGAGGAGGAGGAGGAGAGGGGAAAAGTAAAGAGGAGGAGGAGGAGGAGAGGGAAAGGTAAAGATTAGGAGGAGGAGAGGGGAAAGGTAAAGAGGAGAAGGAGGAGAGGGGAAAGGTAAAGAGGAGGAGAAGGAGGAGAGGGAAAGGTAAAGATTAGGAGGAGGAGAGGGGAAAGGTAAAGAGGAGAAGGAGGAGAGGGGAAAGGTAAAGAGGAGGAGAAGGAGGAGAGGGAAAGGTAAAGATTAGGAGGAGGAGAGGGAAAGGTAAAGAGGAGAAGGAGGAGAGGGGAAAGGTAAAGAGGAGGAGAGGGGAAAGGTAAAGAGGAGAAGGAGGAGAGGGGAAAGGTAAAGAGGAGGAGGAGGAGAGGGGAAAGGTAAAGAGGAGGAGGAGGAGAGGGGAAAGGTAAAGAGGAGGAGGAGGAGAGGGGAAAGGTAAAGAGGAGGAGGAGGAGAGGGGAAAGGTAAAGACGAGAAGGAGGAGAGGGAAAGGTAAAGATTAGGAGGAGGAGAGGTGAAAGGTAAAGAGGAGGAGAAGGAGGAGAGGGAAAGGTAAAGATTAGGAGGAGGAGAGGGGAAAGGTAAAGAGGAGAAGGAGGAGAGGGGAAAGGTAAAGAGGAGGAGGAGGAGAGGGGAAAGGTAAAGAGGAGGAGGAGGAGAGGGGAAAGGTAAAGAGGAGGAGGAGAGGGGAAAGGTAAAGAGGAGGAGGAGGAGAGGGGGAAGGTAAAGAGGAGGAGGAGAGGGGAAAGGTAAAGAGGAGGAGGAGGAGGGGGAAAGGTAAAGAGGAGAAGGAGGAGAGGGGAAAGGTAAAGAGGAGGAGGAGGAGAGGGGAAAGGTAAAGAGGAGAAGGAGGAGAGGGGAAAGGTAAAGAGGAGAAGGAGGAGACGGGAAAGGTAAAGAGGAGAAGGAGGAGAGGGGAAAGGTAAAGAGGAGGAGAGGGGAAAGGTAAAGAGGAGGAGGAGGAGAGGGGTAAAGAGGAGGAGAGGGGAAAGGTAAAGAGGAGGAGAGGGGAAAGGTAAAGAGGAGGAGGAGGAGAAAGGTAAAGAGGAGGAAGAGGAAGAGAGGGAAAGGTAAAGAGGAGGAGGAGAGGGGAAAGGTAAAGAGGAGAAGGAGGAGAGGGGAAAGGTAAAGAGGAGGAGGAGGAGAGGGGAAAGGTAAAGAGGAGAAGGAGGAGAGGGGAAAGGTAAAGAGGAGAAGGAGGAGACGGGAAAGGTAAAGAGGAGAAGGAGGAGAGGGGAAAGGTAAAGAGGAGAAGGAGGAGGGGGAAAGGTAAAGAGGAGAAGGAGGAGAGGGGAAAGGTAAAGAGGAGGAGGAGGAGAGGGGAAAGGTAAAGAGGAGGCGGAGGAGAGGGGAAAAGTAAAGAGGAGGAGGAGGAGGAGAGGGAAAGGTAAAGATTAGGAGGAGAGGGGAAAGGTAAAGAGGAGAAGGAGGAGAGGGGAAAGGTAAAGAGGAGGAGAAGGAGGAGAGGGAAAGGTAAAGAGGAGGAGAAGGAGGAGAGGGAAAGGTAAAGAGGAGAAGGAGGAGAGGGGAAAGGTAAAGAGGAGAAGGAGGAGAGGGGAAAGGTAAAGAGGAGGAGAAGGAGGAGAGGGAAAGGTAAAGATTAGGAGGAGGAGAGGGGAAAGGTAAAGAGGAGAAGGAGGAGAGGGGAAAGGTAAAGAGGAGGAGAGGGGAAAGGTAAAGAGGAGAAGGAGGAGAGGGGAAAGGTAAAGAGGAGGAGGAGGAGAGGGGAAAGGTAAAGAGGAGGAGGAGGAGAGGGGAAAGGTAAAGAGGAGGAGGAGGAGAGGGGAAAGGTAAAGAGGAGGAGGAGGAGAGGGGAAAGGTAAAGAGGAGAAGGAGGAGAGGGAAAGGTAAAGATTAGGAGGAGGAGAGGTGAAAGGTAAAGAGGAGGAGAAGGAGGAGAGGGAAAGGTAAAGATTAGGAGGAGGAGAGGGGAAAGGTAAAGAGGAGAAGGAGGAGAGGGGAAAGGTAAAGAGGAGGAGGAGGAGAGGGGAAAGGTAAAGAGGAGGAGGAGAGGGGAAAGGTAAAGAGGAGGAGGAGGAGAGGGGAAAGGTAAAGAGGAGAAGGAGGAGAGGGGAAAGGTAAAGAGGAGGAGGAGGAGAGGGGAAAGGTAAAGAGGAGAAGGAGGAGAGGGAAAGGTAAAGAGGAGAAGGAGGAGACGGGAAAGGTAAAGAGGAGAAGGAGGAGAGGGGAAAGGTAAAGAGGAGGAGAGGGGAAAGGTAAAGAGGAGGAGGAGGAGAGGGGTAAAGAGGAGGAGAGGGGAAAGGTAAAGAGGAGGAGAGGGGAAAGGTAAAGAGGAGGAGGAGGAGAAAGGTAAAGAGGAGGAAGAGGAGGAGAGGGAAAGGTAAAGAGGAGGAGGAGAGGGGAAAGGTAAAGAGGAGAAGGAGGAGAGGGGAAAGGTAAAGAGGAGGAGGAGGAGAGGGGAAAGGTAAAGAGGAGAAGGAGGAGAGGGGAAAGGTAAAGTGGAGAAGGAGGAGACGGGAAAGGTAAAGAGGAGAAGGAGGAGAGGGAAAGGTAAAGAGGAGAAGGAGGAGGGGGAAAGGTAAAGAGGAGAAGGAGGAGAGGGGAAAGGTAAAGAGGAGGAGGAGGAGAGGGGAAAGGTAAAGAGGAGGAGGAGGAGAGGGGAAAAGTAAAGAGGAGGAGTAGGAGGAGAGGGAAAGGTAAAGATTAGGAGGAGGAGAGGGAAAGGTAAAGAGGAGAAGGAGGAGAGGGGAAAGGTAAAGAGGAGGAGAAGGAGGAGAGGGAAAGGTAAAGATTAGGAGGAGGAGAGGGGAAAGGTAAAGAGGAGAAGGAGGAGAGGGGAAAGGTAAAGAGGAGAAGGAGGAGACGGGAAAGGTAAAGAGGAGAAGGAGGAGAGGGGAAAGGTAAAGAGGAGGAGAGGGGAAAGGTAAAGAGGAGGAGGAGGAGAGGGGTAAAGAGGAGGAGAGGGGAAAGGTAAAGAGGAGGAGAGGGGAAAGGTAAAGAGGAGGAGGAGGAGAAAGGTAAAGAGGAGGAAGAGGAGGAGAGGGAAAGGTAAAGAGGAGGAGGAGAGGGGAAAGGTAAAGAGGAGAAGGAGGAGAGGGGAAAGGTAAAGAGGAGGAGGAGGAGAGGGGAAAGGTAAAGAGGAGAAGGAGGAGAGGGGAAAGGTAAAGAGGAGAAGGAGGAGACGGGAAAGGTAAAGAGGAGAAGGAGGAGAGGGGAAAGGTAAAGAGGAGAAGGAGGAGGGGGAAAGGTAAAGAGGAGAAGGAGGAGAGGGGAAAGGTAAAGAGGAGGAGGAGGAGAGGGGAAAGGTAAAGAGGAGGAGGAGGAGAGGGGAAAAGTAAAGAGGAGGAGTAGGAGGAGAGGGAAAGGTAAAGATTAGGAGGAGGAGAGGGGAAAGGTAAAGAGGAGAAGGAGGAGAGGGGAAAGGTAAAGAGGAGGAGAAGGAGGAGAGGGAAAGGTAAAGATTAGGAGGAGGAGAGGGGAAAGGTAAAGAGGAGAAGGAGGAGAGGGGAAAGGTAAAGAGGAGGAGAAGGAGGAGAGGGAAAGGTAAAGATTAGGAGGAGGAGAGGGAAAGGTAAAGAGGAGAAGGAGGAGAGGGGAAAGGTAAAGAGGAGGAGAAGGAGGAGAGGGAAAGGTAAAGATTAGGAGGAGGAGAGGGGAAAGGTAAAGAGGAGAAGGAGGAGAGGGGAAAGGTAAAGAGGAGGAGGAGGAGAGGGGTAAAGAGGAGGAGAGGGGAAAGGTAAAGAGGAGGAGAGGGGTAAGGTAAAGAGGAGAAGGAGGAGAGGGGAAAGGTAAAGAGGAGGAGAGGGGAAAGGTAAAGAGGAGGAGGAGGAGAGGGGAAAGGTAAAGAGGAGGAGGAGGAGAAAGGTAAAGAGGAGGAGGAGGAGAGGGAAAGGTAAAGATTAGGAGGAGGAGAGGGGAAAGGTAAAGAGGAGAAGGAGGAGAGGGGAAAGGTAAAGAGGAGGAGGAGGAGAGGGGAAAGGTAAAGAGGAGGAGGAGGAGAGGGGAAAGGTAAAGAGGAGGAGGAGAGGGGAAAGGTAAAGAGGAGCAGGAGAGGGGGAATGTAAAGAGGAGGAGGAGGAGAGGGGGAAGGTAAAGAGGATGAGGAGGAGAGGGGGAAGGTAAAGAGGATGAGGAGGAGAGGGGGAAGGTAAAGAGGAGGAGGAGGAGAGGGAAAAGTAAAGAGGAGGAGTTTAGAGAGCATGGAGGCTTACCGTTGAGACTCATACGGAGGTTCTCTGGGGAGGTGACTGTTTTGAGGGCCTGCTCCACCTGCTCACGGCGCTTGAACTCAAACTCCAGAGCCTCCTGCAGTTTCCTCTTAGCCTTCTTCTCCTTTTTCAGACGCTTCTGGATGGTGGCTACACAGGGACAGAGGGAGGGAGAGGAGGAGAGAGCCAGTGAGTTGACAAGCTCACCTCAACTGAGGCACACTGAGAAAACCCTTTGTATCTGTGAATCTCTAGTGCTGTCCCCTAGACCCAGTACTAGAACCGGTAACCCAGTCCAGCTGCTCCCCCCTATACCAGCCCAGACCAGCTGCTCCCCCCTATACCAGCCCAGACCAGCTGCTCCCCCCTATACCAGCCCAGTCCAGCTGCTCCCCCCTATACCAGCCCAGACCAGCTGCTCCCCCTATACCAGCCCAGTCCAGCTGCTCCCCCCTATACCAGCCCAGACCAGCTGCTCCCCCCTATACCAGCCCAGACCAGCTGCTCCCCCTATACCAGCCCAGACCAGCTGCTCCCCCTATACCAGCCCAGACCAGCTGCTCCCCCTATACCAGCCCAGTCCAGCTGCTCCCCCTATACCAGCCCAGACCAGCTGCACCCCCCGATACCAGCCCAGACCAGCTGCTCCCCCCTATACCAGCCCAGACCAGCTGCACCCCCCGATACCAGCCCAGTCCAGCTGCTCCCCCCTATACCAGCCCAGACCAGCTGCACCCCCGATACCAGCCCAGACCAGCTGCTCCCCCTATACCAGCCCAGTCCAGCTGCTCCCCCTATACCAGCCCAGTCCAGCTGCTCCCCCTATACCAGCCCAGACCAGCTGCTCCCCCCTATACCAGCCCAGTCCAGCTGCTCCCCCCTATACCAGCCCAGTCCAGCTGCTCCCCCCTATACCAGCCCAGACCAGCTGCTCCCCCCTATACCAGCCCAGACCAGCTGCTCCCCCCTATACCAGCCCAGACCAGCTGCTCCCCCCTATACCAGCCCAGACCAGCTGCTCCCCCTATACCAGCCCAGTCCAGCTGCTCCCCCTATACCAGCCCAGACCAGCTGCACCCCCGATACCAGCCCAGACCAGCTGCTCCCCCTATACCAGCCCAGACCAGCTGCACCCCCGATACCAGCCCAGTCCAGCTGCTCCCCCTATACCAGCCCAGACCAGCTGCACCCCCGATACCAGCCCAGACCAGCTGCTCCCCCCTATACCAGCCCAGACCAGCTGCACCCCCCGATACCAGCCCAGACCAGCTGCACCCCCGATACCAGCCCAGACCAGCTGCTCCCCCTATACCAGCCCAGACCAGCTGCTCCCCCTATACCAGCCCAGACCAGCTGCTCCCCCTATACCAGCCCAGACCAGCTGCTCCCCCTATACCAGCCCAGACCAGCTGCTCCCCCTATACCAGCCCAGACCAGCTGCTCCCCCTATACCAGCCCAGACCAGCTGCTCCCCCTATACCAGCCCAGTCCAGCTGCTCCCCCTATACCAGCCCAGTCCAGCTGCTCCCCCCTATACCAGCCCAGACCAGCTGCTCCCCCCTATACCAGCCCAGACCAGCTGCTCCCCCCTATACCAGCCCAGACCAGCTGCACCTCCCCAGCCCATCTCCAGTTTGAAGCTCTTAAGGGTGCCCATTCTCCCCATATTAACAGTCCAATAAAAAGCATGTTCACAGTAAAGAGGAACCAACAGCACCATGCAGAAGCACCCACTCTGTCAGTAGAGGCTGGTGAGGGGAGGACGGCTCATAATAATGGCTGAAATGGAGTGAATGAAATGGCATTCAACACATGGAAACCATGGGAAAAAATGTGTTTGAAGTATTTGATACCATTCCACCTATTCCACTCCAGCCATTACCAAGATCCCGTCCTCCCCAATGAATGTGCCACCAGCCCCCTGTGCACTCTGCCCTGTCTAACCCAGAGCTGATAACACCTCTAATTACACACAGCTTTACTGCCTCTCCATTAAAAGATACATTTTAATAAAAAGCAATGTGATAACAGTCATGACTAATAGACATTCAAAGTGTCTGTAAATATTGTTGGAGTTGTTACCGAGGCGACTAATTGCCTTCATTTCTTGGCTGAGGCTGAAGATGCACAAGTCCAATGTAAATCCACCACGATGTGTGCCAAGCCCAGTAAAGATTCACAAGTCCAATCTAACTCCACCACGATGTGTGCCAAGCCCACTAAAGATGCACAAGTCCAATCTAAATCCACCACGATGTGTGCCAAGCCCAGTAAAGATTCACAAGTCCAATCTAAATCCACCACGATGTGTGCCAAGCCCAGTAAATATGCACAAGTCCAATCTAAATCCACCACGATGTGTGCCAAGCCCACTAAAGATGCACAAGTCCAATCTAAATCCACCACGATGTGTGCCAAGCCCAGTAAAGATTCACAAGTCCAATCTAAATCCACCACGATGTGTGCCAAGCCCAGTAAATATGCACAAGTCCAATCTAAATCCACCACGATGTGTGCCAAGCCCAGTAAAGATTCACAAGTCCAATCTAACTCCACCACGATGTGTGCCAAGCCCAGTAAAGATTCACAAGTCCAATCTAAATCCACCACGATGTGTGCCAAGCCCAGTAAAGATTCACAAGTCCAATCTAACTCCACCACGATGTGTGCCAAGCCCAGTAAAGATGCACATTTTCCTTTGGCAGGATTTGTATGTACTGTATGTGTATATTCCACAAGAGGCTTGTGGCACATCCAGGCTGCATCACATCCGGCCGTGATTGGGAGTCAGTTGGCCCAGCGTTGTCTGGGTTTGGCCGGGGTAGGCCGTCATTGTAAATAAGAATTTGTTCTTAACTGACTTGCCTAGTTAACTATAAGTTAAATAAATAAATAAAATAAACATTAATTGGGGAGGACGTGGGCTGTGGTAAATGGCTGGAGCGGAATTAGTGGAATGGTATCCAATACATCAAACACATGTTTTCCATGTCTCTCATTCAGTCAGAGACACACACACACACACACACACACACACACACACACACACACACACACACACACACACACACACACACACACACACACACACACACACACACACACACACACACACACACACACACACACACACACACACACACACTTCCTCTCCCTCTCTCCTACCTCGGCTGTGCAGCTCGGAGGAGAGCTGTCTCTCCAGACTCTCTCTCATCTCTCTCTCTCTGTAGAGCTCCATCTTAAGCTCCTTCCTCTGCTGCTGAACGTGTTTCTCCTGCACACGGGTGTTGTCCACGGCTACCTTCAGCAGACCCTGCGCCGCCCGAGGGACACAGAGAAGGGCAC